>NC_087236.1:0-73997 GCF_034640455.1 Diachasmimorpha longicaudata
CACTCACGTGTGATATGTCACGAGGGTCACGAGGGTCCACGAGGGTCACGAGGGTCACGAGGGTCACGAGGGTCACGAGGGTCACGAGGGTCACGAGGGTCACGAGGGTCACGAGGGTCACGAGGGTCACGAGGGTCACGAGGGTCACGAGGGTCACGAGGGTCACGAGGGTCACGAGGGTCACGAGGGTCACGAGGGTCACGAGGGTCACGAGGGTCACGAGGGTCACGAGGGTCACGAGGGTCACGAGGGTCACGAGGGTCACGAGGGTCACGAGGGTCACGAGGGTCACGAGGGTCACGAGGGTCACGAGGGTCACGAGGGTCACGAGGGTCACGAGGGTCACGAGGGTCACGAGGGTCACGAGGGTCACGAGGGTCACGAGGGTCACGAGGGTCACGAGGGTCACGAGGGTCACGAGGGTCACGAGGGTCACGAGGGTCACGAGGGTCACGAGGGTCACGAGGGTCACGAGGGTCACGAGGGTCACGAGGGTCACGAGGGTCACGAGGGTCACGAGGGTCACGAGGGTCACGAGGGTCACGAGGGTCACGAGGGTCACGAGGGTCACGAGGGTCACGAGGGTCACGAGGGTCACGAGGGTCACTCACAGGGTATGTTGATCACTGGCGCCAGTTGATCACTGCGGACCGGGGTGGAAGCTTTGAGTTGGGATAGGGCAAATGCATGGAGCAGCAGCGCCTCAGTGGTCGGGGTAGAAAAAAAGACGGTAACACGATTTACATAAGATTCCATGTTAAAGTGGTTTGGTACGCGAGAATGCCGCTGAGAAGAGCTGGAGCGCCAGTGAGCACAATGGCCGCGAGGGTCACGAGAGTGGGGGAGGAAGAAGTGGGAGAAGCAACAGTTCTCAATTTGAGGAACCCCACAGGTCTGTGGAGCCCGGTTCTCAATCTGAGGAGCCCGCACAGGTCAATGGGATACATTTCTATCGATTTACACCCGTTATGACACTGTTAAAGGCTGTACCACGCTTCTCAACCTTTGTCTATTGACAAAGACATGGCCACGAATGTCTTCATATTGTTGCTAATGTTAACAAATGAAGTCTCAACGGTCACAAAGGTCTTGGGACTCGATTTAGACTCGCTGTTTATTAACAATTAGCTTCTGACACTCTACATATATTTGTGACTCTGTCTTTTAACTTCCTAATTCGCCACTCTCGCTTGTATGACCTTCTTTTGCGACTCCCTTGTACGTGGTTCTCTCTAACCACTCCCTCGTGTGCAACAATCTCTTGTACACCACCACCCTAACAAGTACAGTACTCTTTAATTCCACAAACCCCCGAACATCACTATCTCTCTTGCCATTAATTATTAAGTGACCACCCTTGAGTGACGATCCTATATTGTGACGATCCTACATTGTGACGATCCTCTTATGACCACACCCTCTTGTGACGATCCTCTTATGACCACCCTCTTGTGACGATCCTCCTGTGACCACCCTCTTAGACAGTGTCACTCCACCACAGGTGAGACTCCCTCTCTTAGACAGTCTCACTCCACCACAGGTGAGACTGCCTATTATGTGTGACACTCCCTCTATTGTGACCACAAAACTCCTTATATAACTTCACGCCCCACTGACAACCTCGGAGGGAGCAATTATAAACAATTATAAACAATTATTCTAATATTTCATTCTACACTTTCTAAATTAACATTAAAAGTTACCATTCAAAGTTTAACACCTGCTGGATAATTCTGCATATCATTTTTTTCAAGAAAAATTCCGGAAAAAATCCATTGTCCAGACCGGGATTTGAACCCGGAACCTTCCCATTATCAATCCGGTACTCTTCCAACTGAGCTATCCGGCTCCTAAACGTTTTTTGCATTAACTTTTATTCCATATATGGAACACCGCCGTCCCCTTCATACGACAAACATTTTTAAAACAATCCCCAATATTTTTCATTGCTATTTCCCACGCATTAATAAATAATCATCTTACTTACATTTAATATCAATTATTAAAAACAATTACAAAAATCTTTATTTTCAATACATTCAAGTATACACCTACATTCATTTCTAAATTATTTATATTTATTTCTATTAATACATTAATATATTTATTCAAATAATTACTATTAATAGTAATTATATCAATTACTATTAACTACTATTAACTATTAACTATTGTTAACTATCAACTATTATTAACTATTATTACTATTACTATAATAGTTATTAATAGAATTAATAGTTTATTAATAGTAATTGTAATAGAATTATTATTAATATAATTACTATTAATTTTTCCCTTTCAATTTTCATTTACAAACATATTAATTCATTTAGATTAAACAATATCTTTTTTTTTTTTTATTTACTAAATTCTCCATTCAATCATATATCTTCAATATTAGCTTTAATAATTACAATTCCTCTATTTTTAACTTATTATTTAACAATTGAAAATTATAAATTAACCATTTATTTATTCTTACTAATATATCTATATATATTTTCTTATTTATTACAATATCATTAGGAGTGTTCCCATTCTTTCCATTTATTATTCTAAATTTTTATATATTTCATTTTTTCCTGTTGTTACTTACAATTAGCGTTTAACTTTATAATATTAAATTATTTAATAATCAATTTCAATTTATTTTTCTTTTTTTACACAAAAATTTTCATATTTTTATAATTTTCAATTTCCAATTTAATCTTTAATCTTGGTTTACCTATGAATATAATTATTCAATTAGAATTGAGTCTTACTGGCAACCAATTACACTCCCACTAAGACTCAACTCTAATTCAATAATAATAACTATAGATAACTCAACATTAAACATTAAAATGCTACTTTTTAATTATACAAAATATCTAATTTTATCAAAATGTCTCACTTAAATAATAAATTACAAATTTATCGAAAAGGAAAACAAAATCTTCTTTACCATTTCAAATTTATCATTTTTAATTATATTATCAATTTTCTAAATTTATAATACAAAATTAACTTCAAATTTTCTATTGAAAAAAAAAATCACATTTATCATTAAATAATTCAATATTAGAAAATTTAACCCTAACCGGAAGTAATGAAAAAAAAAAGTTTAAGATATATTAATTTATAATAAACAATCATTTTAGAAAAAATCCGAAAAAATGGGGGCACTCCTCCTAATCATATTGTTATAAATAATCAAATATATATAAATATATTATGAACAAAAAACAAATGTCTAATCTCTAATTCATAAATAACAACTTCAAAATACAACAATTCTAATTATTAAACATAATAATATTCAACATATATCATTTCATAAACAATATCTTCTGATTTTTATAATCAAATTTCATTCTAAATAAAACTCCTAAAATTTAAATCAATAATCAAAAGTTTACAATATAAATAGAAATTCTAATTATTATTGCAATTTATTTTTATCAAACAATTCAAATAAAACATATTATTCCATCTAAATTTATTAATATATCAAAAATCAAAACCCAAAACGAACAACTCCTAATTTTATTAATATTATAAAATTTATAATTTATATCAAATAATAATTATTAAATAAGGAAATTTCAATTTATAAAAAATAACTAAATTATTCAACTAAATCTATTTAATAAATAATATTGTATAGATTTTGCCCCCACATAACTTCTATTAATAACTATTTTATTCAAACAATAAAAGTTAATCAATTTATTTCTAAGAAAAATTAATATTCAATAAGAATTATTTCAAATTAATAAAATAAACATAGAAAATCAATTATATTTTTTTATATAAATCAAAAAACATAACTTTCAATTATTTTTAATATAAATAATTATATCTTTTAACGTTATAAACATAACATTTTTTCATATTTTTACAAATAGATAAAACTATTAAATATCATTTTTCTAATCTAAATTTATTAGATTAAAAAATTTTCAATTCAATTTAATTCAAAAAACTAAGTATTTTTACATTTAATTTTAAATAATAAATTAATATATTAATTTAATATTCCATTTTGTATATTAATTATAAGTATTTATTTCAATTTAATATTTTATATATAAGTCAAAAAATTACCAATCGCATTACCATCAGCTCAATTATCGACGCTTCAAACCAGTTACCCCTAAAGCTGTAATCACTCTTTACCCATCGCCGACATACCGACCGACGACTGTCATTACCTTCAGTCGAGTTATCGACTCTTCGAGCCGGCTACCCCTGAAACTATTATCACTGTTTAACCAACAGCCCAAATACCGACCGACCAATCCGATTACCGACAATCTAGTTATCAACGTGTGGAACAACTCACCCGCGCTCTACCGGATTACCGATCTCATTCGAAATTTTCAATATTTACAACTTTAATAGCTCACAACCGTGCAACGCTTTAAAATCAATTAAAAAACACTATTTTTTACACGCCTTACTCAATATTCGTCTCACACCATTTAATATCCATTAAACCTATTTTTTTTATTTTTATTTCAACTATTTTCAATATCTTCAAAATTTTATAGCTAACACCCCCACAAAACATTAAAATCAATTTAAAAAACCCCATTTTTCATACGCCTTGCTGAACATTCATCTCACGCCATTTAATATCCATTAAAACTATTTTTTAAAATTTTATTTTAACCATTTTCAATATGTTACGAATTTAACAGCTGATAACCCCACAAAACGTTAAAATCAATATAAAAACAACAGAATTTTTCATACGCGTCGCTAAATATTCGTCTCACGCCCTTAAAAACCATTAAAACTATTTTAAGTATTTTTATTTTAACCATTTTCAATAAGTCGCAAATTTAACAGCTGACAGCCCCGCAAAACATTAAAATCAATATAAAAAAAACGGAATTCTTCATACGCGTCGCTAAATATTCGTCTCACGCCATTTAATATCCATTAAAACTATTTTAAGTATTTTTATTTTAACCATTTTCAATAAGTCGCAAATTTAACACCTGACAACTCCACAAAACATTAAAATCAATAAAAAAAACGCAATTTTTCACACGCGTTACTAAATATTCGTCTCACGCCATTTAATATCCATTAAAGCTATTTTCAAAATTGTTATTTCAACCATTTTCAATATGTTGCAAATTTAACAGCTGACAGCCCCGCAAAACATTAAAATCAATAAAAAAAAAACGCAATTCTTCATACGCGTTGCTAAATATTCCACTCACACCATTTAATATCCATTAAAGCTATTTTAAAAAATTTTATTTTAACAATTTTCAATACTTACCTGTTTAACTGATAACAAACCCACAAAACATCAAAATCAATATAACAAAAACACTATTTTTCACACGCGTTGCTAAATATTCGTCTCACACCATTTAATATCCATTAAAGCTATTTTTAAAATTTTTATTTCAACTATTTTCAATACGGTAAAAGTTTGACGGCTGATAACCCTGTCACGTCATTACACTTCGTCGACTATTTACCCATCGCCGAGATACCGACCGTCCAATACTCTTACCGACAGACTAGTTATCGACGTGTGGAACAAGTCACCCGCGCTCTAACCAATTACCAACATTGGTTCAAAATTTTCCATATGTTACCAATTTAACACCTGACAACCCCGCAAAACATTAAAATCATTTTAAAAAACTCAATTTTTCACACGCTTTGCTAAATATTCGTCTCACACCATGGAATATCCATTAAAGCTATTTTCAAAATTTTTATTTCACCCATTTTCAATACCTTCTGAATTTAACACCTGACAACCCGACAAAAAATTTTTATCAATTTTAAAAACCCTATTTTTCACACGCCTTGCTAAGTATTCCGTCATTTAAACCCTCTTGTGACATTCTTACGACTTTATTCTAACTAACTGTTGCAAAACCTAGCTTCTAACTCTCTCTTCTCAATCTCTATCCATAAAAATATCCTCACCAGTCTAACCATATTATTGCAAAGGTAAGCAAATCTAGTCTGAAGGGTGACAAGTTTCGCAGGGCCACCAATTTCTTGACTGACACCATCTAGCGAAACCCTTACAACTTCATTATGACTAGGCTTTGCAAAACTTCGCTTCTAACTCTCTCTCTTCTCAATCTCTATTCATCAAAATATCCTAACCAGTCTAACAATATTATTGCAAAGGTAAACAAATCTAGTCTGAAGGGTGACAAGTTTCACAGGGCCACCAATTTCTTGACTGACACCATCTAGCGAAACCCTTACAACTTCATTATGACTAGGCTTTGCAAAACTTCGCTTCTAACTCTCTCTCTTCTCAATCTCTATTCATTAAAATATCCTAACCAGTCTAACAATATTATTGCAAAGGTAAACAAATCTAGTCTGAAGGGTGACAAGTTTCACAGGGCCACCAATTTCTTGACTGACACCATCTAGCGAAACCCTTACAACTTCATTATGACTAGGCTTTGCAAAACTTCGCTTCTAACTCTCTCTATTCATAAAAACATGCTCACGCCATTTAATATCAATTCAAAAAAATTACAAATTTATATTTATACCATTAACAGTACCTTACAACTTTCACAGCGATCAACCCCCGGGTTCATCACTAAAATCCCCCACAAAAAAAACCCAATTCTTTATCAGCCTTGTTAAATATTTCTCAGGCTCGATGAAATAGCAATGAAAAATACATTTTCAATTTATATTTCTCCCCATAACAGATGTTAAACATTTTTACTACCTTATCACTTTTACATTTAAATGCTCCTCCCCCCGAGGTTCTCTTTACGGTTATTCATCATTTGTGAGAAATCATTTACAATGCAAATTACTAAATTCCGACTAACAAATATCCACCTGTCAAGCTAACCATCCCACTCAATTATTTTTTTACTAATTATTCATTTCATCCTCAAAAAGCTTTCTTCAAATATTCATTTCTTATAATTTACCATTCCACCCAAACTAGCCGCCGCCGCATATACTAAACCTCCGCATTCAATTCAATGCGTCGAGGCTTGTCCAAAAAATATTTTCCACCCCTATATAATACACGATGTCTCAATTCGTCGACACGATTCGTCGGAATCAGACACCTTTTCCTCGCTGTCCAACTCCGACGGAACAAAACCCCGGGGGCTCCGACAAGGAGGCCGTCGAATTCTGGACGGTCCCCCCGTCTTCATTCCCCTCCACCCTAAATTTACGCACTTTTTACCGCCCAATATACAGGGCATATACAAAACGGGACTCCACGTCGCACTTCACCACAGTCAAGTACGACGGGTAATTCAGGATACAGGTCGCACTCCGACGGGTATCAATAATACACGTCCGAGTCCGACGGATAAAGTGCGGGATCTGACGGTGGCCGCTGAATTCTACAGCAACGCCCGTCTTCATTTCCCACCGCGCCCCCCCCCCCAAAAACACCCCTTCCTACAACCCCCAGTATATGTGACAGCTGAGTCCAACAGTGCATGACAAATTACAAAAACTACTTTTTCAAAAAAACCTTTTTCAACATTTTATTTCTACTGACCACACCAAAAAATTATATAAAACCCAATTAAGAGCTAATTCTCTAATTAATTCAAAAACCCCAACTCTGGCTAGCTTCACTTTATTACTAAATTTTAATTTCTCACAACTGATAAACGTACCTCTTATCCACTAGAAGCTCATCATGAGCATCGTTAAACATTTGTGACAAATAATTAACAATTCCAAAAAAAAAAAACTCTTTTCTATACTAATATCAGCTTTATGCTACTCATTAACCTTCTTAAAAATTTATCACAAATGATTAACTTTAAATAAAAATTCTCTAATTATTGACTCACCGGGATAACTGCAATGTGTCGCCTGCTGTCGAATGCTGTCTCAGCATTCCTCCTTTTCCACAGCTCACTTCAACAATTCACATTAAAAAAAAAAAAAAAAAACACTGACTATCCACCACCAAAAAAACACTGCTCACTTAATATTCCACCTGATTTCTCACTAACCAATTAACCATTTAATTATGCCACAATTCAAACAACAGGCACACACTTTCTTAGGCCACTGTATTTACAACCCGACTCATTATTTTTTAAATTAAAATTCTAAACATTTTTAAACAAATTACGCCTTTTTACCGGCCCACCGACAACCACGAACGCGCACAACTACCCCCCCCCTCGATCCCTTCGCCTCACTGGTCACTCCCGTATTTCCACTCCACAATTAAACATTTTATTATTTAAAAAAATTTAACGCAATGCACACACTTTTTTACGCCAATCCATACCTCACCCATCATTTTTTTAATTAAAATTTTAAACAAATTACACCGACGCACCAACAACCACCAACGCGCACAACTCCCCCCCCCCCCATCCCTTTGCCGCACAAGTCTGGAGATACGCTACGTATTTTTCATTCGTCCATTTTCCATTTTATTATTTAAAAAATGTCACTCAAGAAACACACCTTTCCGGGCTAATGCATTTACACGCAATTTACCACGTTTTTTTTAACCAACAATTTGTCCAATTATTTTATTTAACAGGTTACGCGTCATCACCAAGCCGCCGACAAGCACCAACACGCACGGCTGCCCCGCCTCGCCGCACCATCCCTTTGCCACCCAAGTCTGTAGAGACACTCCTTATTTTTCATTCGTCCATTAACTGTTCAATTATTTTTCAAAATTGTCACTAAATTGACACACTTTTCTGGGCCAATGCATTCACACCCAATTTAATAGTTTTTTAATGAAAATTTCCGGCATAATTAGGCCTCATCTCACAAGCACGGACACGTACGTACGGCTGCCTCCCCTCGCCGCACCATCCCTTCGTCACCCAGCTCTCTGGAGACGCTCCCCATTTCTCAACTGTCCATTTAGCATTTTATTATTTTTAAAAATGTCATTCAATGCACAAACTTTCCTGGGCCAATCCATTTACACCCAATGTACCACTTTTTTTATCAATATTTCACTATTTATTTAATAAATTAGGCGTCATCACCATGCCGCCAACAAACACGAACGGCTGCCCCCCCTCGCCGCACCATCCCTTCGTCTCACAGCTATGTGGAGACGCTACTCGTTTTTCAGTCCATTTACCATTTTATTATTTTACAAAATCCCACTCAATGCACAATGTACCAGTCTTTTTAGCAACAATTTGGCCAATTATTTAACAAATTAGGCCTCATCACCAACCCACCAACGAGCCACGCCCAAGCGTCCTCATGCACACTTCCCACAAATCCCTTCACTGTTCACTAATAAACTTTAAAAAACAATACTCACTATTTTAATTACACGCCCCGAAGCTATTTCCCTCTAATTAAACACTTTAATAAACTAAATTCCGCATTTTATTAATAAAATTAGACGAAATACACGAGACCCCGGGAAAAGCACACACGTGCAGCCGCCATCTTAAGGCATACAGAAGTCACGTAGCGCGCAGCCCACCCAAAGAGGATAGACCAAAGTAGACAAAGAGGATAGACCAAAGTAGAGGCTCAGTTCTGGGGGTTTGACTGACGCCAGTTTCTCCACGTTACCGACACGATTTCACCCCCGAGGAGACGGGGCGCCACGAGTCCTACTGGGGTATCTGCATATCGGACAAGCGGGGGGGCTCCGTTCGTACTTGTTCAACTGTACAAATGATCAACTGTACACAGAATTTTCAGACGGTGAGAGCACCGTTTAAAAATTCTAAAATTCTAAAAAGCTAGACTGTACATGTGACACTGGGTCCACATGTACAGCCTAGCTTTGTCTCTCGACAGTTGAATCCCTACACAGTGGTGCTCTCACCGTCTGAAAATTCTGTGTACAGTTGATCATTTGTACAGTTGAATAAGTACAAACGGAACCCCCCCCGCTTGGCCGATATGCAGATACCCCAGTAGGACTCGTGGCGCCCCGTCTCCTCGGGGGTGAAATCGTGTCGGTAACGTGGAGAAACTGGCGTCAGTCAAACCCCCAGAACTGAGCCTCTACTTTGGTCTATCCTCTTTGAGCCCACCCATGCCTGTGGTCGCGCGCATGCCCAGCAGTACTAGTTGCGCAAGGGAGCTGCGCATAAAACTCACTAGCGCTTACCCCACCCTCCGCACGGCTAGGGACATTTTCCTTGGCGGAACATTTCAAATTCCCTTACTCTTTTATTCCGTTCAATAAAGTCAATCAATAAATTTCATTTAATTAAAACGTCATGAGGAATAGGAAATTTTAGGAATATTAATTCTAAACAACAGATGAAAACTCAATAGTTAATTTATATCTTTCCATATAAAATAGTTTTATGCTAAGATATTCAATAATTTCAATTTTTAAGGCCAAATATACATTGAAACATTATGTTTTCGGCATTCTTATCACATCGCCACTGCCAGCTCAGGAAGTGTAGTCTCAAACCGCTATTTCTCCGTCTACCGTGGCCTATCAACTGCTAGGATATTCTCACTAACTCACCGACTCGTCGAAAGTTAGCTAAATGTACCTTATACCCACTAAAGGTATGTACAAATACGAAATTTATTTGTGTACGAATAGCCTCATTACTACTAGATTTTGCCAGAGTAGAGACAAGAGTTCGCCGGTCATATTCACACTCGTTTGTTCTGTTCCCATCGTTTGGCTGGATGAATTTGTAACTCAAAACAATAAAAATGAATTAACAAAGAAGAACAATATTTTCTTAATGGGTGGCGATTCGTGAACATTAAATCTTATTTTCACTCATCCATTGACCAATTAATTATTAAAAATATACGATTGAATATATACACATTTAACTTTATAAGTACTTCAACTTGACATTCCATTTCTTCATTATAAAAGGGATCTGAAATTATAATGGAGACTATACAGAAAAAAAGGTCTCCCGCAATATAGTCCTCACCCCTTAAAGTTACAAGATTAAGACGTGATAGAATAAGATCATAGTGCACCCTTAACTTCGAATTACGATACTTTAGCCTCTATGAAAAGCAAAGAAATCTTCCGAAGGGCGCTCCATCCATCCCCCCCCCCTGCCATTACTAGTTATCCACCAACCATCGACGGAAAGAAGTTCTCTCTCGCTTTCCCTCTCTGTTTTGCCTTGTACTCTCTCTTGCTCCTTGATGTGGAAAAACATTTGCCAAAAGATTGTTTTTTTATAACCCGTCAACCTGTCAATTCTCTGATCTTGTCGTTCAGCACCTGGAACAAACTGAAAGGAAATACCGGAATGAATGAAAGCAATGAGTACGATTGATCAAATCAAAGCTCTTCAGTGACAACCAATAATCGCATTTTCCATATTTCCAGAGATTCATTGTTCAACTCGACATTCCGTCAACGCACGGTGACATTTTTACGAATTTATTGGCGCAGCATCATTGCTATTTGTTGGCCCATCGCTCTTCTGCCCTTACCCTTAACCACGACTTACAAAGTAAGATATTCCCTCCTCAATAACATTTACAGTGTACTTCAATGATTCGCTGATTAACTTTTCACTTTTCATGACATAACTAAATGTAGTCTAGTACGTTTTCATATCAGTTTAATAGATGTTGTCTGTATACACCTCGAAATCTGGAGACTGAATGACTCACTTGGTCCAAAATAATGTGTTTCTATACAAGTACGGAAAAAAAGTATTAGATTATACGAGCATAACAGCGCTAACCGAAGGCCAGTGACATAAAATCACGAAACAAATGACCAGATTCCACATGTCTTTTCACGGCTATCAACCTATCTTTCAATATAAGGTGTGGAAAAAACTTTTCTCAGTCTGAGAAGAGTGCGTACAAATTATACTTTCCAACGAGGTGACGAAAAAAATTTTTTTTTTGTCCTGCTACCAAGCTCAGTACGTGTTGAAAAGTGCCTTTTTACTGACGTGTACACCACAAGTCAAAAAACTTGTAATCGAAGAGATTACAACTCGGGCCACCAACTGCACATTCATTTTTAACGCCCTTTTATTTGTACCGAAATATATTATTAGCTTCATCTCTTCATCCTTAATTGTTTCACATCATTAATAAATAAGGGGAAAGAGAGATTAGTGACAAGGAAAAAAAATGAATAAGACGATATGGCTGAAAATTCAATAGTTCATGAAAAATATAATCCTAATAGGATATTGTTTCTATGTACAATGAGAATTATCAAATATTGAATTTGATGTTTAAATATAATTCTTTTTATGAAACTATTTGATATGTTTTGACATTGTTTGACATATTCTTATAACAAGTTAATCAACATGATTCACTTGTTTGTTGCAGGAAACCAAATGTGCCTATGTTATCATAATAATGGCCATGTTTTGGATAACAGAAATAATACCGCCGGCCATTACATCTTTACTGCCTATCGTTCTATTTCCTTTTTTCGGAATACTTGACAGTCGTGAGGTTTCCGAATGCTACATGAATGATACTATAATGGTGTTTATCGGGGGGCTTGTGTTGGCTATTGCTGTTGAACACTGTAATCTCCATTTTCGAATTGCTCTTACTGTCATGAGGTACGTGGGCTGTAGCCATGGCAGACTTCTCGGCGGGCTTTGTGCAGTCACGGGATTCTTATCGATGTGGATTTCCAATACAGCAACGTGCGCTATGATGATTCCCATCGTCTTTGCTATTCTCGAAGAACTCGAAAAGGTAACACGGATGGACTAGGGAAAGAAACACCGTAGCCCATCATTTTTCATGCATTGCCATGAACTTCGAAATTTGTGGAGAAAAAAAAATTATTTTCAAGAACCGAATTATTTGTTCGAATGCTAAATGAAAATACTCGTGATGCGACCTTGTCAGAAACTTATATTGTTTTGAATGCACCAACTTTTTTGGTCGCCTGATCGAGTAATATGTGACTAGGTCAATGCGAAATTTAAATTTTTATAGGGAAATCACGTTTAAGTAACGTCGGCTAAGCAACAATTATTAAAATGCAATTTATAATTGAAGATACTCTAAATTACCTGACGTCATCACAAATGTCAAATCATAACAATTATGGTCTAGTCACTATTCACATCACATTTGGCATTGGTATGGGACCATTTACTTGTCATTAACGAATATAACTGGTATTTATTGAATTCCAGGGAGGCTCCAGTAAAGTATTCCACCAGCTCGCAACAGACCCTGAAGATCCGGATCCTCTACCGTAAGTAGACCTCATAGCACTCCAAACATCATATAACCAAATATTACATGTATATTGGATATTATTTAACATCCAAAAACATTTTTATTCTAATTCGCAACAGATGTGGTATTTCAGTCTTCGACATTTATCAAAAAATATCATACTTTTAGGATGCTAGAGCCAACAAATACAACGAAAGCATATCTCTTGACAGTGGCTTACACTTCCACATTCGGCGGGACTATAACTGTCGTGGGAACCGGTACAAATTTGATCTTCAAAGGAATCTATGAACAAACCTTTCCTGGCAGCGCTGGTATTGGATTCACTCAGTGGTTGACCTGGGCATTTCCTCTAGGAGTTGTGAATGTATTTCTAACATGGGTATATACCCAAGTTTTTTATTTAGGATTGTTTCGACCACGTAGTTTTGCTGCTCGCGCTGCCGCCATTGGGAATCAAGGAGAAAATATAACCAATCAGGTAGCTTTCTGAATTTTCCATATTGAGAAGCCACAAAAAACATTATGAGCGAGAATTTACAGGTGATTAAGGAGAAATATGAAAATTTGGGGCCAATTACCTTCCACCAAACGGGTGTCGGAATACTATTCTTATTCTGTGTCTTTTTATGGTTCTTCCGATCACCCGGATTTATGACAGGATGGGCTGGAGCTGTCAGCAATTCGTTTGTTCTATTTTTTTTTATACAAACAATAGTTACAGAGATAAAAAACTCTATATTCAATAATAATTATATTAATATATTAATTCTGATGGATTGGCAACAAGGGGAGGGCTCGAAATTTACATCTGAATTCACTCAACACATCCATATAAATATACTGACACGATAGAAGTGAATATATAATGTTGAATGTCGAAAAGGACGGTCAAATGGTAAAAATATATACGAACATCGGAATCGTAATGAAATGAATAAGAGGCAAACTCCATAAAAAAACATGATCAGTCTAATCATCTCACTTTTGGCTTAAGTGGGTATTAACAAAGTTATGCACATAGAAACGGATTTTGCTGTCTCGATTTCGTTTCACTACACTGAGAGAAACATAGAATTCTATCAATCATATTTGCCTTGGAAAAACGAATGCCTAAAATTTCCATTCGGAAATCCGATTTAAATTCTTGGCAGAAAAATATTCAATTGACAAAAATATTTTTTTCTCTCAGTATAGTCAAATGAGTTGCTCAAAGCTATGGTGACAAGATCTTTTACATTGATCACTAGTAGATTCTCCGTCCTTCAATATTCGACCCTTGAGTTATTGCTAGTCGACCGAATAATCAATCATTGATCGATCGTTGGTTGATCGGCAGTTAAGCCATCAAACCGTGATCAATTAGCAGTCAACTGCATAAAAAACTCAAACCTATGGAGTAATCCATCAGCATTTCCATTTTTGAACAGGGAATTTCATTTTCACTTTCACATATTTTACTAGTTCAAAAATAAATAAATAACTATCTAAAACAACTGATTTCCATTTACTATTGTTTTTAGAGAAATCGGGGATTCGGCTCCTGTCATACTGACTTCTTTGCTGTTATTTTTCCTTCCAAAATATCCGGGTTTCATCCGAGGATTCAGTGATAATCGTAGGTTTTTGTTGTATAAAGTTTTTGTTGCAAATGTTGTTTACTTTTCATAAATACGGAGACGGTGAAACATGCAGCAGTGAGTTTAATTAAAAAGACTTCATTGTGTTTTATAAGGAGTTGAAAGGCAAAATTTCATTAAAAAACAAGACCGCTAAAAACTAGAAACATGAGTAATACAATAATAACCAACCCCAGAGAAAGAACATCTTATAGCGCGTGGAATTCTTTAGCGGTGCAGTCGATTTCTGTAAATAAGAGGGTAAAAACTGACTTTTTTGTAGCAATGTTTCTCTCTTGGAAAAAAAATTATTGTCAGTATTTACAATTGATAATTCATTGCTTAATTTAATTATCACGGTCTCTTCAAGCAAGTCTTCAGAGAAACATTTGGGAGCACGAATCGCTTTTCCAATTAAATTTTTTTTCGCAAATAATCATCACTCCGTCATAAAAATGGACTTAAAAAATTCAGAAATTATCTTCATTTTTTTTCAAAGAGTCTTATTTTGATTAATGACTTATGTTGTATTAGAACATTCGGCATTTCATCCTCCTCCCCTTATTTTGACTTTGGATAGCAATTATTTGTCGCGGAACGTACTCACTCATAATTTCTCCATCTCTTCACTTATTTCAAAACATTTATTGAAAAAGCTCGTTGGGAACGTGCACAATTTTGTGGATTATTTTTCCCATCCAAATCTTGGCCAATAGGATTGCACCATTCGACGTTATTTTGTATAGTCAACACGGTATTTCAGCGGATATTCTTGGAAATTTCACTGGAAATTTTGCATGTTGATATATATAAAAAAAACAAATGTTGAAGTAACCCTCAATTGTATCTGACAGATTAAATGGCAATTCGTTGAAAATTATGTCTCATGGTGCAATTCTATCGGCCAAGATTTGGATGCAAAAAATAATCCCCCGAATACCACTCGAACTTCGAAATTATCTGATATTTCCCTCAAGGTTCCCTGCAAACAAATAAGCTCGTCAAGTTTTCCAGAAAAATCACTCGCGCTTCGCGCTCGTGATTTTTAAACTGGAAAACTTGACACGTTCATTTGTTTGCAACGAACCTATCGGGAAATATCCGATAATTTCGGAGCTCTTGTGGTATTACATGCGATTATTTTTCCCATCCAAATCTTGGCCAATAGGATTGCACCATTCGACGTTATTTTGTATAGTCAACACGGTATTTCAGCGGATATTCTTGGAAATTTCACTGGAAATTTTGCATGTTGATATATATAAAAAAAAACAAATGTTGAAGTAACCCTCAATTGTATCTGACAGATTAAATGGCAATTCGTTGAAAATTATGTCTCATGGTGCAATTCTATCGGCCAAGATTTGGATGCAAAAAATAATCCCCCGAATACCACTCGAACTTCGAAATTATCTGATATTTCCCTCAAGGTTCCCTACAAACAAATAAGCTCGTCAAGTTTTCCAGAAAAATCACTCGCGCTTCGCGCTCGTGATTTTTAAACTGGAAAACTTGACACGTTCATTTGTTTGCAACGAACCTATCGGGAAATATCCGATAATTTCGGAGCTCTTGTGGTATTACATGCGATAATTCTGGTTCATAGTTTTTGGAAACCTCGCAGTAACGAAAACAACTTCCACGGCATTATAGGTATACAATATAGATGTAAAACAATCTAATTGAATCATTCGCAAAGTAATATACCTAGCCTTTAATTATAAATAATAACTACGTATGCAAAGCGTAAAATAAAACAAACAATTTCAAAAACCTCGTGCTTTCTGTAGTCAACAGCAACGCTTAGATACGGACAAGCCTCGGCTGAAGGTCTGTTATCGATTATTATATAAGGCTCAAACAGGACAAATACGCGATGAGTTAGGGCAATCAAAGCCCCACACCAGCCAATCCATTTCAAAGTAATTCTTTTAAATTGACAATAAATTAATATTATCAATGAAAATTCTTACCATTCATAAGAAAAGCTCCCTTGTTTATATGTTGCCCTTCACACTATGTTTGTCATCATCTCCATTTTTCAAGTAACCTTCCAATATATGCGAGTAATCCTCTACAAGAATTGGCGGCGCCTATGGTGGATTAGTTCCCTTATGACACTTAAAAAGTTACCTATAAACCAGCAGAACGTAGTGGGCATAGCCAGTACTCCACTTAAGACGTTCTGGAAACCCCTTGCGATTAAATTTTTGTCCGCCGAGTACTTATAAAGCAGAAACGAAGCAATTAGCGTACAAATAATAAAAAAAAGTCTCATCACATCGTGTTTCATAATCTCCCTAAATAATAATCGGCATAATTTTCTAAATCTTAATCTTCATTCAATCACTATTAAAGCAAGAGAGAGACCAGCGAAGCCATCAGAGAGTCTCATTACCTGGAATGTGGTAAATTCAAAAATGCCATGGAATCTAATGTTTCTTCTGGGCGGTGGATTCGCAATATCACGGGGAAGTAATCAGTCCTGTTTATCAAAACGGATTGGTTCAGCTATGACGCCCTTACGTGCACTTCCACCTTTTGTTACCCTAGTTATCGTATGTCTTTTTATTGGAACTGTAACGGAGATCACATCCAACATCGGCATCGCTAATATCATGCTACCAGTTGTCGCGCAAATGGTGTGATTTTAAGTTATTTATCTTTAGAATTTGACAGCTACATCAGTGAGTATTCATTGCAACTATATTTTTTTCAGAGCATTGCTCTGAAGCAGCATCCACTTTATCTCTTGCTGCCGGCTACCATGTGTTGTTCCCATACCTTTCGATTGCCCGTTGGGACCCCTCCAAATGCAATCGTCTCCACCGCTGGACACATTCCAATCAAGAGTATGATCGCCGGCGGCTGCATACCAGCAGTGTATAGTTTTTTATCCCTGATCATAATATTCTCAACGTGGGGGGTATATATTTATGATATTCATGATTTTCCTGAATGGGCGGCAGCTTCTAATAACACCAGTAATGGTCAATGCGACTGATCAGTGACATCGATCAAATATATGTTAGTCACCAATACTTCTTTACAATACCTATTCCGCTGGTTAGGGTTTTATTTTATTAATCTTTGCATTAGCTATCGTCTCTTCATAGAGGAGAACAAACCGCGTAGAAGCTCATTTGGCAGAAACTCTATTACCGTTACTTTCTGCATTAGGAATTTTTTCTTTCTCTTAATTTCTTTGAATTTCATTGGTACCAAACTTCCGAATGGAAGCAATTTGCATTTACGATAATAATAAATCAATTGATTTGTGTTACCGGTACATCCATTCGGAAATACAAGATAAGAGCTGATGGTCAGCTCCTTTGTTGACAGTGTTGTATGCCAATTTTCTAGAGAACTTATATATACAATACTGATCACTCGTCCAAAAAAGGTATGACCACTGATTCTTTTCTTATGCCATATTCGCCTAATTTTATACCCACTTGAGATAGTTTTTTAAAATCCTCCACATGTACATTAACCCCTATACATTTCTTGAGAAATTCTAAGAAAACTTGACTTGAAATTTGAAGAAAAAGTGCCAGTATTCTGTCATTTCTATCTGCGATAGCTAGATAATTGGGAATATGAAAAGGGATGCCGTAAAAGGGTGTTCAAATCTCTATTCAAATTTTCATTACTTTCCGAAACCTTTTTGGGTTACCTTGAAAATTTCAAAACGTTATAGAATTTCAATGGATGTTATTGAATATAATGACCTTATTTACGTAAAAAATTCATTGAGAAAATAACTGTAAAGATGATGTATCAAATACTATAAAATGAACATGAATTTCATGATCGAAATGTCTCGCCATTGTAAGCGAAATATGTCTGAAATGGATAGAAGTGTAAAGTTCAATTCCCACTGGCAGGTATAGGCCACACCTGACTATATTAATTCCTATCACAGGGGTTAAAACTTCAAGTTAGAGGCGTTAGCCTCCGATTTTTTAGCCCCCGAATTTATTTCTTGTTGCTCTAGCCTGCGATGCCGCAACATAGTAGACAAGACACCATTGAAACTAGCCGTCTTTTTTTTGGCGCTACCCTTTGGTGTAGCTTCACCAATACGTCGCACAGGAAGCCGCGGGGATGACATCTCGTCCATGAAGTCAAAGTTGTCTTTCTCCTCTGGTTGTGATAAATCACTAGAATAATGATAATAACAATAACAAGAATGACAATAACAATAACAATAATAATAATAATAATAATAATAATAATAATAATAATAATAATAATAATAATATAGTAGTAGTAGTAGTAATAATAGTAGTTACAGTAATCAGTATTAATTCCCGCAAAAAAATATTTGAGATTACTGGGCACAAAATTTCATTGTGATCAGAATGTGGGAGTAATAAAACTTAGTAATAAAATTGATAATGAAGTTTACTTGAATTGTGGCAGATGATGTGTTTGTTGGTGATTATTCAGGGGTTCTGGTGACGGACCACGTCTACCAGGGCACTTCCACTCCAGCTCCAAACACTGATTATTACATTCCAGGCTCTCGATCATGACGAAAATATCTTCAGATTCCAGCGACCAGCATTCCTACAAGGAACAAACCATAGATTTCATTAATACCAAACTGCATCTTGTGAGGTCTCATTCTGATCCTGGCTTTATAACTATACCTTCGTTTCAACTCCATATTTTTCGTCATCAGAGCACTCAACTGCCCACTCATCTTCGCACATTTCCATTTTGTATAGCAAAAGTTTTCGGCAACAATTCACTGCGATAAAAGATATCAATTTGAGGTTATTGATTATTGGACATACGTCAAACGATATTCGAAAAACAAGTTATAAAATATTCACCTATATTCTTAATATTGTAAAGTCTCCAAGGAACCTGTCATGTTAAATAATGATTTTAAGAAAACATTTGAACACATTTACATGCGTTCAATTCATGCTGATAACACCAATAAGGCAAGTCTCTATCTATAATATAAATACTCAATTTTTACCCCCACCTCTATTTTATTTTAAATAATCTTTGTCTAGAAGGTTACCAAAAAGATAACCTCGATTGGAGTCAAAGACGATTAGGGATTTATCCTCTCTAGCTTTAGGTCCTTTAGGGCTAAACTCTCATGAATTCTCAATATTAATGGATCTGTTTTACCATATAGGTGACGACTAACTTCGCCACCAGGGGAAAGCCCCCCCCCTTTTCTTTTGGGTGAATTTGCTCACTGAGTGATACGATCCCTTTTCGTCCATAACCCATGACCGAAGTCATTCTCTGACTCATAACCTCCTTTGACAACTCGTGAAATATTTTTGCATTTGCACGTGTGTGTTTCGGGTTTTTCATTAATAATCATCGTTATTATTACAAATATACTAAAACGATCGACGAGAAAGACACTTAAGAGATTGAAGGCCAACACAATGTCGTCGAGGAATCCAATGAGAAGAATCAACGAGCTGGAATCAAGAATAGACTATGTCCAGTGCGATGGTCTGGCAGCAATGAAGATCATCAAACATTGTCACGAAGAATCGACAAGTAATATGGAAGTAGCCCAAGGCGCTCTTCTCGGGCTGGTTGTTCAGAATCGTCTGGAAGTCACTAACTGCTTCCCATTTCCAAAAAACGACGAATTAACGGAGGAGGAGGAGTACCAGCTGGCAGTTATGCGGCGTCTTAGAAGGTAATTAAGTTGATTCATCTGGCCGATTACCCCAATTTTTGCTAGTGAAAGATCGTCCTCAGCTTAAATGTTATTCAACTGATGAAATCGCGAAGACTATCTTTTTATTATAAATTAATTGATAATTAATGTAAAAAATGGCTAGATTAATGTACCCACTTCTTCACGAGGAATCAATTGATTAATATAGTGACTTTTAATTAGTTATTCAATTTTAAATCCCTAATAATCCACAATTATTGAAATTGAGAAATTGAAAAGGTCTGAGAAATTCTATCAATTTTTAAATATTTTTTTCTAGGCTGTGAATGAGTACGATTCGAAATAACATTTAGATATAAGTACAAAAATCAAGCACCATATGGGTTATCATTGTTTTTTTTTTCATTTTTCTTTAATGAATGACTGATAAATCACAATTAATTTTTTACAATCATTATTGACGAAATTACTGCTCTATAGAACGATTTACTATTTAATTCAATTTTCAATGACAGAAAAAAAACTTCTATAAACAGTTAATTTGTTGAGATATGTTTTTTTATAGTAAATATTCACTTTTTCATCGATTAAAATTTTCCAAAATATAATGTAATACTCAGAACATAATATAACTTGATCTTATAACCAATTGAGTAAAATTAAATAATTATTTTAGAGTCAATGTCGATCATTTTCACGTTGGCTGGTACCAGAGTGCAGATGTCGGTAATTTCTTGAGCGTCAGTCTTCTGGAATCTCAATATCACTATCAGACATCAATCGAAGAATCTGTGGTTGTCATTTATGATACAGCCAAGTCAGGTAGAGGGTTTCTGACGATCAAAGCTTATCGTCTGACCCCGCAGGCTATTCAAATGTACAAAGAAGGTGAATTTACCCCCGAGGCCCTTCGCACCCTCAAAATTGGCTACGAAAATCTCTTCATCGAGATTCCAATTGTCGTCAGAAATAGTAATTTGACAAATATAATGATATCTGAGCTGGAGGAAATGATTCCAGAGGAACAGGGGACTAAGTATCTTGATCTGGGAACAGCATCAGTCCTTGAAGGACAGCTCAGGTGCATGATGGATCGCGTTGATGAACTCAATCAGGAAGCTATTAAATTTAACCGGTATCAACATCTTGTTGTTCGTCAACAACAAGACAAGAATCGTCTGCTTCAGAAGAGAGCCCAAGAAAATGCTGCCAGAGTTGCCAAGGATGAACCTCCCCTGCCTGATGATGATATCAACAAGCTGCTGAGGCCTCTTCCCGTACCACCCCGCCTCAACCCCATGATCGTTGCAGGACAGATCAGTACTTACAGCCAGCACATTTCACAGTTCTGTGCTCAGAGTCTTGCGAAATTATACATTACGCAGAGTTTACAGACTGCTAAGGAAGCTAAGTCTACAAATTGATGGATATGAAGAATCAACAGTCATTCCTAAACATGAGTGTAAAATCATCCAGCTATTGAACTACTCCAATTTGTAATTCGAAATAATATTGAATAAAAAAGTGAGAAATATTTTGGAATTCTTTATTGGTGGAGGAGATTTCTTGAATTATATTGGTTTATATGACCATGGAGAAATATTTTTTCCAGTTGAATTTAAATACCGGTAGAGTATTGATAAGTATTATTCCTTTGAGCCCAGAGCCGAAATAATCATAAGTACCACTCCTATTAGAGATAGGAGAAATAGAACATAATAGTCAAAATTGGAAAGTTACAGAAATTTATTCTTTCACACACTTATTGTTTCCAATATAAATACTGTAAAATATGTAAATAGATGTATTGTCGGATAGAGAATCTTCAACTGAAACAGGAATTCTGCCCGTGTAAGTAGACGGTTTGCGTTTGATTTTTTCAGTCTTATTTTTCATGATTTAATTTTTTACATGGACAATATTATGTTTTCATTTACTATGGATATGCATTGCTTTTCCCAAAAATCAACATTTTTCGAATTTAATGTTTCCTTAAATAAGCCAATAGAACGTATCCACATCCAAAACACTAGTACACATGTGGAATCGCAGGTGAATGAAAACCGATGCTGAAAGAATGAATCTTCAAAAACGTTCTCGAAAAGAATCATTTTTGGATACAGAATCCATTATTTTTTGCACTTTTTATCAATCTAGCAGAATACATTTAAGGATCAACAAATGAAATCATGATATATCGAGTTCCTTTAGTCACTTGCAATCCCTCGTGATAATGTGTTAATCGGCCGGGATGCATCAACATCCAACCAACTTTAGTATCAGTGACCGAACAATTATATCTCAGAAAACGACAGCCGCCTCCCTCATAATCGACTCCAGCTTCATTTAATGCGATATTTATCGTATATGTTGATGAATCATGGTGAGGACGGAGAGCTGGCTGCTCCTCCGGTTTATATCGGACGACGAAATTCATCAGTGACCTTGGAGGCTGCACAAAAAAAACAATGGTAAGACCTGGCTTCATCATCTACCAAACATTATCAAATCGATCTTTATGATATTTGATTTTTATCTAAGAATTTCTACTTGATGACTTAAAATCTAAAATTTTGTGTTATGATAGCAATCAAAACAGTTGGCATTTCGTAAAAATCTGCTAACGTCTTGATTACTGGAAAATATTTGCTTTCAACTTACGAGAAAAACCGGTCTTTTCTTATTCATTTGCTTGAAATTCTATGTAGCGGAACGAGGAGTGGAAAAACAAAAATATAATTTTCCAATATAAGCATTCGTTTTCCACAATGTATTTTTTTTTTAAACAGTAGATCAATTTGTTTTGAAAGCAAGACTTACGTCGTGAAAGTAACCGGTGAAGACCAACTCCTGCAAAGGCCTGACGTACTCTTTGAGAAAATACAACCATTGACTTTCGTAATCCACTTGGTTCATGTGGATGTCCCGGGTTGGTACATTCTCATAGCCGCCTTGCAATCGAAAATCCTGCAAATCCTTTCATTAAATTAACAAGCAGATTTTAGATACCTCAGGAATTTCCACGTTATCCATACATAGAAATAAAAAAGTATTCAATGTTCTCGATTTTTTATTATTTTTTCCTGGCACCTAAAAATTGCATATCGTGAAAATAGCCTTGGTGTAGTATATTTCAAGACGAGTACCATATTGCTTTTAAGTCATGTGACATTGTCGTTCGAGCTGAAATCAAGTACCGACATGCTACGCGACTGACAGTACCTAGGGCACTAACCGTGAACGGTATTTTTCCATGTCCCTACCCAGATGAGGAAAAGTACAGACCAGTACGGAGCAAATATATGTATCATACATAAAGCCAAAAGAAATTTTCCATTTGATTATAGATATGTACGTGCAAGTTCACTCTGTTTTCCATTATGCATTGCTTACGTGATTGGATCCGTCTGACCACTGCCCATAGCTCTCCATTATTTGGATGAACTCCCGGCAAAATCGAGTAGTGACAATGGGGAACCAAAAAACATCAGTACACGGCTGAAAATAATTTGAAAAATATTTCAAGTTCTTGGATATATCCACATAAAGTCGACAATGCATTATTTCTGCCAGCAATAGAGCGTTTGCATAATTATTTCTTATCAAGTATATAGCTTTCATAATTGACTTTTTATGAGAAAAACTTGTGAAAAAGGTCTCAATGTTTAATTATATAACTATTTCAAATGCTCTGTCATTTATCGGGACGTCATAAGGTGAGTTTTGTTTCTTTCCATGTAGTGTGCTTGTTAGGGGCATAGAGCGATCACTGTCGATTCATACAAATCTAAACTAACAAATCGACAAAACCAGAAGAATAATGCATTGTAAGATATTAATGAAAAGTAGAACTGGAGAAAGAGAAACATACAAAATGTAATAAGATGATGAATACATAAAGACGTACGATTAGTCAAATGCAAAATCGAAGGTAGCAGACGCTCCTGAAAATTTGGTGCCCCAGTGGGAATAAATGAAAAATCCCAGTGACATACGATTGTATCCAATATGATTTTTGTAAGCGTAAAGGTGAGACGAGGTCCTTACAGGCTTCATTTATACTCACTTGTGTCGTATTTAAGCTTTGGAAAATTCAATTTTACGTATATCTGATCTTCATTTACAATCAGTTGCATAACTGCATATATCGCTGAATAACATTAATTCACGTTTACATAAAGATGTTCGATAAAAGTTATTCTTGATACAATCAAGTCTTGAATTGATATACAACTCTTGAATAATCTTAGTCTTACTGTTCAACTAATTAATTCAACCTAAAGACTTTGAATAAATTTTACCGTTGGCACAATTACGTTCAATCCAACATGAGGAGTTCAAATGAATTCCATCTTCGGCATGTTTAATTTCAAGTTGACGTACTGACCTTATCTGCCTCGTAGTTCGAATCGTATCAAGTTGAAATATATCGACTTGACACCTTTATATTGAACTTGAAGTTAATCTTACTGCGTTTAAAGTTGGCTCCATTGACGCCTGTAAATTTCAATTTAATTGTCCAAATATGTACATATTAGGTGCAATTGTATGTCACTTGAATTTTTCAGTTTCCCTTCTGAAACTTTAGCTTTACAGAGCTACATTACACTGAGCCATTATTAACCAAAACCACTGGGGAAATTTCTTTCTCCGAATTTGATGAAACTTATATATACATATGTTACCCAATAACAAACTGTTGGAGAATACAGCCTTGGAGGTTCGCCGGTGCCGGTTAAGTCATTGGAAAAACTTGTTAACGGCCCGAACGCATGGATTAAGAATTCATCATCACCAACTCATCATCACATTATGATGTCCCAAGTTACAAAACAGCATTCAAAAATGAGATTTTTCCATTAGTTATTAAAAACAGATATGAGAACAATTTGAATGAATTTTATGGCCAATTATCCATGGCTAGGCTATAAAAACTAAGGTGATAAAGATATTTCAGGAAATCCTATCGAGACACGGGCGTCGGATATTCTGCAATTAACCTTAGATTGATCGTATCCGCGAAAAAACGTCGTCCGTGTTGTTTCACCAATGACGTTTCCTAATTCACTCTACTGTACCCGAGCGCATTTTAAAAATTTCCCATACCGCTGCATCCAGGGCTTTGTCATTTGACATGCGAAAACATAATTTTTTCCCTCAGAAGTAACTTTAGTTGTCAAATAATCTCATAAATTGTGTTATTTTAAATCTATTATAGTTTTCTCGACATTTTAATTTGAAAATTATTTGATTTTCATCATCAATTTTTTCATTATAATGCATGAAATACAACGTGTTGCAGTATTCACTGATACGTTGACGAATTTACAGTTAAGTATCAGTATGTCCAATAATAAGAAACAATAATGAAGAACACAAAAAGTAAGAGTCGATTCAGAAGAGGAGTTTAGATGAAACCATCTCGTCATGAAGTGATAAAAGGAAGAATATCTGAAAATTTACGGGAGCTACCTGATTTTCATCATAACCTTAGTTGTCAATCTCTATCGACTATAGAATAAAAGGTGATCACCAAAATTTTTCTACTTCCTTCAATCTCATTCATATTCCCTAAAACCTCAGCCAAAAGCCAAGTTGACTTCTTCTTGTATTACTTCATCACTAAATTGAACACCGACTTCCAAATCTGTCCGATTAGTTATAGTATTCTCATAATTTTCAATTGATTTAATAATAAGGTATAACGAAATGAAGTTCTTTCTCCTTTTGCCCTATAGCTTGATTTTTTTGCAAACGTCATTATACAAAGAAAAATTTTGGATGTATCATTTTATATTATATTTGCAATACCTGAATGGGTTTATGATGAGGACTAAAGTTGTAGCTGTAATTTTCATGGATGTATCTGTCCTGCCAGTCAAATTTATTACTAATAATCTCGTATAAATCTGGATGCTTGCGGCTGAGGTCATAATTGTCTGGATCCACTAAGTGACCAAAATCATAGCGATTGTTGATGTACATGAAAATATCTCTATGACGATTGGTCATAGCGAACGCCATATCCGGTTCAATCTCTTCGATTGTGTAGACCGGACGAGTCTCCGGATTGCTGAGCAGTGTCACGTTAATGAGATAGCAATTCGTGATGTAAGGAACATTCCACAAGCCCCTGATGAACATTTTTTATTGAGATGAATAAATATATTCAATTAGTATTATAGTGGTGAAAATCTTTTCCTAATATATTGGATATTAACATTCATTATATTATATGACTACAGTAAAAATCCTGTCGACAGATTTAATCAAACAAATCATGAGAAATATTATAAATTACAATATAAATTGCTAGAAAGTTAGAAGATTTCCTAAAACTTTAACCTTTCCGATAAGAAAGTTATTCTTTTCTCCGTAAATCGGTAATGCTATATTTGATATTAATTATATTCTGAGCGCGAAACGCAGCATAAAAATGATTCGGTTTGAGATTTTTCGGCAATTAATAATGCAACCAGTATACTGAATATTGCATTCCATAGCTCGATACATATTTTGAAATCAATAAAATTCTGCAAAAACCGCGCAAGTATTTTAATTAAATTTGAACTGTACCTAGTACTGTACGTAGTACGATATTTATATCTAGCCGCATGCACAGTAGTCAGCTTTATCCAAAATTTATCCACCCGCTTTTCACGGGGGTATTAATTATAAACGACAATCTTGTCGCTAAAAATTAGAATTAAATATATTGATAAAAAGTGTTAAAAACATAATCTTCGAAAAGAACAAATCCATGAGAGTGGTGAAAAGATGTTTAACAATGCTATCAGATGGTGAAGAGTATGGATGTCGTGATTGGTCCATCACCCAAGCAACCAATGGCTTATGCATAATTATTCAATTGAGATTCATAACTCTGACACTGTAGAACTGCGTGTTCATCGTGCGTGGCCCATTCATATTTTAGGCTTGACCACAATATCGAGAAGATAACGAAGAAAACACAGAATTCCAATACGACTGTCCTTGCGTTTGACGAATCATCGAATATTGTGAATAAATTACTCCTGTTTCCAACGATAAATGTATGGAGAGAAGAGTTTTACGAGTGATTGATTCAATTGATTAATTATTTTTTCGCCTGTAAGTCCATAAGAGTGAAACAGATGAGGTTCGTCATTTTCGGTTCACTGATCGTAATGGGGATATTGTGTCCCACATTGGAGGGTGCTAAAGGCGGCGGTGGGAGAGGTCGAGGTGCTCGTGGAAGAGGCAGAATTTACACTGGAAGGATGCCCATTTTTATACCTAATCGGAATCCAGCGAGTATGGGATATTATGAAAATAAAGATGTAAGTTTAGGTGATATATGTATGTTAATATTTTAACTTCGTACGCGATTACTACTTCTGCGCGATTATAAATGCTACCTTCAGGAAGGAATCAAGATTGTAATGCATAAAGGAATGGTTTTCCTTGTATCTAAAGATTTAACAAAATTGAATTCTCTATTCAGTTTTTTTTTGGTTTTGCTCCATTTGGCTGGAGAAAAAATTTTAGAAAATTGAATTGTAAATGTGATCATATACCAGACTTTATCTTTTCAACACTTTTTACAAATAGGAGTTCTATTTTCATGTAGCTAACCCTCATGGATTAGGCGGTTGCATTAATATCTAGCATCATGAAATTACATTTTTGAAGAGATATTTTCCATTATTAAATAGTGAAAATATTTAAAACGTGTATTAAAGTATTAAAAAAAAATAAAATAAATAGCATATATATATAATAATATAAGAAAAGAAATCGCAAAAAAGCCCATCTTTATCATTTTACACGGAAAAAAGGCGCATGCGACTATTAGTCTTCTTACTCCAACAAACCAAATATATGCATAATTAACTCTACACTTTATAAAAATTTTGCTAATGTTATATTGTACAAATGGCATTTTTAGAACTTATAACTAAGAAAATTAATCAATGCAGTATTCGAACAGACAATGCAATGCATGAGCTTTATCATTATTTATAGAATTTGTATTGCATTATTATTTTTCTATTCAACTGATTGAAAAAACATATTTTATCTTTGAAGGGAGCCAGAATTGTTAAAGCTTCGCACTTTGAATTGGATTACATGCTTGGAAGAAAAATCACTTTTTTCTGCATGGCTCAAGGATTCCCAAGACCGGAGGTCACTTGGTTCAAGGATGGAATCGAACTCTACCACCACAAATTTTTTCAGGTATTTTTCACACGATGTCGAATTATGCAATAAAATGGTCAAAGGAAGTGAGAAAACTTGAGCCTCAGCTGAGTTTTCACGAAATATCTCCAAGTTTAAAGAAACCGAATAAAACTTTGGTGAAAAACTAGGGTTCACGGCAGTTATGGAAAATATGTTGACAAAAAAGAAATTGAGCACTATCTTGTAAAAGACTATTGATTAATGCGACCGACGGCCTGCATTAACTGTTTATTTCAACTTTTTAATTGAGACTCCTAATTTAATTTGCTAAGTGTCCGGTAAACGTTGATAATCATATTTTTATTACTAAAGGAGCTAATAAATATTTTCCAAAATACGATGCATAATACTTCTACGACCTTTTTAAAAAGGACAGTCACATGCTACAAAAACAACCATTATCTTATCCAACGCTTCATTTCGAAACACACAACTCCAAACAATAAAAAAACTTGACAATTCGTAAAATGATAAGAATCGTCAATAATTTTCGCACATTAGTTTGCAAAAATTTCCGTACAGAAATTATGACCCTCCGATTTTCGAAATCTTTCTTGAGAACTATGGTAAGTTGAGTGGACTCGCTTCCTTTTACCACTCCACTACAGAATTTATGCAATAATTATTAATGTAGTATGAGTTACAATGGGGACAGGTTCACGAATGGCCAATTGGGAACGACACGATGAAATCTAAAATGGAGATTGATCCTGCTACTCAAAAGGATGCAGGATATTACGAATGCCAGGCGGATAATCAATACGCTGTTGATCGTCGAGGTTTCAGAACTGATTATGTTATGATCTCCTATTAATTATTTTCTCGTTATTTCGCATTTTGTCGTTAGATTATGATTAAAATAGAATGTCGTCTTTAAAGTAGTTGGCTGTTTTTTTTACACAATGAAAAGGTGTGGAGTTATGAGAATTCAAAAATGAACAGGGAAAATTTTATAAATTACAAAATTTTGGTCAGTATAATGGAAACAAAAATGGTGATACATGAATTTTAGATGTGAATGTGGAATTTCATATCAAATTGTAGGCTCTTGACTTTCGGAAAATTTCTGTTTCCTGATGAATCACCCGAGAGAGGGTTAAACTTTTTCACGCAATCTAGTGTTATTTAATTTCCGTTCGATTGTCCTACCATCGATCGCCCAAACTGGCGACCAGAAATCCACTAGCAATTGACCACTTGCCGTCGATGGATTACCGAAAGACCACCGTTTATTTATTAATCATCAATCAGCAGTCGATCAATGGTCAACCAAGGATTACGTAAGCTACTACATGAAATCGATCAACTATTGGCCCATATTAAACTCCTATATGACTCTACAAAACCTTATCACTTGCCGATGATGGGGGACCTAAAACTTTAAAATAATCTCCAACGGATCCATGATTTTTCTGTGACCTGCCTCTTCCCAATATAATCCCCATAAAAATGTCCTTCACTATTATTCAAAGGCAAACTTCTTATTTTACATAGAAGTGGTATAATCTCTCCGGGGCAACTACTTGTGTTTCTTGAGAACCACTCAAAACTGTCTTTTAAGCTGTGGCGATTAATTGTTGACGGAGAAAAATCATGCAGAGAAACTATTGATAAAAATTATAATAATCTTCATGATAAATGTTAATTTGATGTCAATTCGAATTACATGTTTCTCATATTTACAACAACATTTGTGCATAATATTGTGCGGAAGGCTGGTGAATTCCGGCTAATTTGCATGCAAGAACCGACGATGCCGCGTGGTGCATTAGTACATAGCTAGGGCAGAACTGATACCGGAAATAACTCCAATATTTCTTAAATTTAAGACAAGTCTATCAATATCAAGAATGCAGAGTTATTAGTTCTAAAATAATTGTTCCTCCAAAATCACTAATTTTTCTTTTTCAATAAAACAAATCTTCACATGATATTTCATGCATCGTTTGACGTCACATTGCAGAAATAAATTTCCCCTTCATAGGAACGTAATGTACACCAGCCAATTTTCACCGCTTCACAAACCGAATTATGGGGTGATTTACCAATTGGCTATTTCCAAACCGTCCAGAGGTTTCGTCTCCATAAAAATACGCGCTACGCACTGAAGTGCTTGAAATTACTCCTCCCCTCATGTGAGTTTCACATCAGCTTTTATTGACTCGATAATTCTGCGGCTGACGCTCCGGTCGGTTTGGACCATTCAAAGCGACTTTGCTTTAGACAACTTGTTCCCCAATATTTGAAGTAATTCCAATTGAAAACTGGATTGCACTGATGGACGTGAATTACTATAGGAAAATCATTGAAGAATTACCGATAATGTTGTATAAATCATTGAAAATGTTCAGGACATCATAAAAGACTCTTCTCGTCTGAGGGACAATGGAATATTTTAAGATAATGTAATGTACTTCCGTATTTTAGTCACACGGAGATAGGAGTCCACTGTGGAAGCACATCCAACTATAAGTCTGTAATGGATAGGATAGGACAAATTAGGGGAGTAATGACTAGATGTCCCAGCCGTTATTCACGTTCATAGTTGACCGCGGTCTGGTAGTAAGTGCATCTGATTTTTTTCATGCAAGTCAGAACACGATAACTTATCTTATTAATGTTTTTATCATTTATTTCAGTTTTTTAAATCTTGTTTCAATCCCACTTCATTCAGAAATAATGAGGGCCCTTACGGTGTTGTTTCTCGGAATTTTAATGATCAATTTTTTCGAAATTTCGGCGAGAAGAGGCCGAACAAGGAGTCGGAGCAAATCTAGAGTGCAAATTGGATTACCCATCACCGGAAAATACAGGGATCCAGAAAGTGATCAGTATTATAATAATAATAATGTGCGTTCGAAAACAGTGGAAGGTTTAGGTGAGAGGGGAGCAAAATGGACCACTCAAAAATTGTAAAATTTCATATTCAATTTAAATGAGGGAAAGATAAACTGTTGGTGATAGTGGATGATTTGAGGATAACAAGAAGGAAGTAAATCTGAAAGACGGAACCGTTAGGCCTTGTATATAAAATTTAACTCATGGAATAACAATAGTTTCCACAATATCTAATTTATCATATGGGAAATAATGACATACTAAATATAATGTCAACAGTGGTCAAAGAAAATGCAATCCATAGTCACAATGCTGTTAATCATAGTGACGTATAAAAACAGTTAATGGGAATCATCTTGCACATTGCCCACGAGTGAAGTGTACAGGCTGGGGATTTTCATCAAGCAAGCACTAATACATTAAGTATATGTTCAGTAGCTTTGGCACCGTTTGAATCTTGAAATTTCAAGTTTTTTTTTCGCTCTAATTGAAACAGTTGAAAAGTTTTTTCTAGTACAAACACTGTAAATTTTGTGATAAAAAATTCAATTCAATTTTGGGTCGTCAGCCATATTCCTTCATTGTTCCCAATCAGTATTCTCTTCTCCCTCTCATTTGGGAATGATTCAAAAAAATAAAAGTGAAGAAAGACCATAGATAAAGACAAATAATCGGTTCATTAGAACATTTTGGTCCCGGGTCCATCTTGCCCTGATCTCGTGTAATTGGCGAATATGATGTAATTTCTCCTTCGAATATCATTCTACTCGAATGAATTTTCCTATGATTCAGGGCGCAAAAATTCTACTGGCCTCACATTTTGATCTCGAATATGTCCTGGGACACAAAATAGCTTTTCTCTGTGTTGCCAGAGGCTCGCCACGACCGCACATCACCTGGTTTAAGGACGGAGCAGAGATTTACAGCCACTTGTACCTTCATGTAAGTGGTAGCATTTCTACATAAAGATCATGTTGATTTCCATAAATAAAGCCCACAAACAATGAGGTGATCCGTTTGAGATTAACGGATCATTCTATAGAGGACTCTATTTGTTGGCCATCAACCAATCAACAATCGATCAGACACCGACCAAAAAAAGACTATCAGTTAATTAACTATTGATTAGTGACCGGCTATTGAGCGTCGACGACTCGATTTGTCATCAACAAATAATTTATTGTAGACCATCGATCCATCATAGATTAACACCGGATTGATTAGAAATCAACTCATGATTGACAATTGGCCGTTTTTTTCCAAAAAAATGTTTTAGGCTTCAAATCCAAGTGTGAATTAGTCTTGAAATCATTATAAAGTACAATTAGATAAAAGTAATTTACGATTTTGAATTCATAAAATACTCAAATCTAATAGTACTTATGACAACTTATTGCCCACCAGTATCGACCGATTTTTTATCACAATATATGAAAAGCAACTTTTTCGAAGTATTTCCATAATTCTTACTTTCTTATACAGCAAAACAATGGAAATTCTTTTCCAATCTTGAAACCAAAGATGCTATTATCAAATTTTAATTTACTTGTAGGTTTGCCTACGTAATAAAAAGTATGTGTCGACAATTTTGATATTTATCAGGTTCACGAATGGCAAGTGCGAAATGATACTGTCAAATCCAAACTGGAGATTGATCCGGCAACTCAAATGGACGCTGGAGTCTACGAGTGTACTGCTGACAACATGTATAGCATTGACAGAAGATCTTTCAAAACCGATTTTTCTATTGCTTTCGATTAGTAGTCGTTTTTCTTTCAATCGACCATGACGCCTCAACTTTTCTACATTTTGTTTCGATTCACTTCGAATTATATAGAATAGCAGAATATTGTGCCTAAATAAAAGCATTACCTGAGAATTGACTACATATATTTCTTCTCCGACCATTGGTCGTAGAGGTGAAAAAAGAATTTGCTGCAGATACTATTTTATGGATTTTAGTAACTTTGATTCCTATCTTACTCTGAAATGTAACAAATTTAGCGATTTTTTAAAATAGGGTATTTTTTTTATCAATTCTGAATTTTTTACGAAACGGTAAAAAACATTGATTTCTATGTGAAATAAATTATAACTGGTGGCGGGTTTTGTTCACCATCTCTAGATAACTGAAACTAGGTTGTACGGAGGAAGACTAGAGGTAATACTATAGGTAATAGGTGAAGAGTCATATTTCAAAATGACCATCTGAACACAATTTCTCGCAGAAGAAACCATTTTACCGTTTTAGTAAAACCGGGTTAAAATCTCGGCTGAATGCAACACAGCTTTTTCGCGTTATATTCTGATTCTAGATAAATTATAAAAAGTTGCTATGAAAATGGAAGAATAATCCAACTTACCGTCTTTTATTCCGAATAATATCCATATAATCAGCACTTCTGGCATAATAACCATTATCCGCAATAGCTCCCCAAAAATTACTCCAAGTCTGTTCTCGTCTCACCAGAAGAGGTCCAACGATACCCCTTTGCTGTTCCACAAGAAGCTTAAGTGTCTGTGCGTTATCCAAATGAGCCACTGAATCTACTGAAAAATACCCAGAGCACTCCTTTCTCAAACACTGATCCCTGCAAAAAAGTTGTTTTTCATTCAGCAGAAAAAATAAGAATAATATTTACATAGAAAAACTCACATGGCCAAACTTTTGGCAGCGGAAAGTTCAATACTATCATTATGGCCGATCATCTGTACGCTTTTGTATTCACTGCCACTGTTGCCTATGAATTTCGTAATAACAGAATCGTGCCGGGCTATGCTGTTATAAATAAAGAGATGTAGTTTGAACTTGGGATAATCCTGATGATAAATTTTTTGGAAAAATTCCTCTAGAAAAGGCGTCGGTCGGTCAATATATAATGCCATTAGAATAGGTGGATATGTCTGCGCTTGGTCTTCGGGGAGCTTTGTAATGCCAGCATAGCAGTTCAAGCAACCTTCCTTTGGACTCCACGCTCTGGCGAGGTAATTTCCAAGGGCGTTCAGGACTAATTTACTATGACCATTTCCGTGGACTATCATGGGGACGGTATTGTAGGCTGTGTTCTGGAGATAAGCTTCGTTTTTTTTAAATCTCAACTCCACTTTAGCTGAAATAATTAATTGAAGAAGACTTTGTTCATAATGACAACGACAAACTGTACGTCAAAATTTTTGCAGCTTTTTTGTTTACATTACATAAGTTGGATTCATGAAATGGATTATTTGTATTCTGTGACAAGACAATATTGCACTTGGTCGCCAACATTGAAAATTCACGTAGTAAGACGTCGACGTGTTTACATAAATCAAAGTCAACATAAAATCACGTTCAATATGAAATGATATAGAAATGAATTTTGTTTTCAAACTACGCATCTGATTCTATCACGAAAGGGTGAATAAACAAACACATACAGGCACCAAAACATTAATTAATGAGTTGCTATTGCGAAAAGTCTTCTGCTCATATGCTCATACAAGTTTGTTATAAAGAGCTAATAGGTCAGTCCACATATCGTAAATTATTGTGAATTTTGGACAAAATCGTTTGGCATATCTTATCTAGGGATCGTGAAATTAAATTCCATCTAGACATCTTCATATTTCATTAAATTCATCTTCATAAAAAAGCTCATCAACTAATTAACAGAAATCAACTAATTACCGACAGCACCGTTGAGGTTTTGGAAGATCTCCGCCTCATGGTCTAGCTTTATCTTATGTTTTTCTCTAAACGCTGGATCGAGGTAAATTTTTGTATAAAATAACTGATCATCATCATTGTCTCGAACTTTGGAGCTCGTCAACATAGCGTAGACATCTGAAATAAAACCGATGAATCCCCCAGAATTTAAATAAGGTTCGCCTCTGGTGATTGCCGGATACTGAGACGCCAGCGTTTTATCTGGCCAACAGAAACCCTCCGCAGAGAACACTATTCGTGCGTTGAAAGATTTGAATCGCCTGATGATATCATCCAAGGACGTCAAGAAGATGACATCGTAACTGAAATGTTCATTTTAATAGCTTTGAAGGCCCTAATTTGACTCTTAAATGCGCACGTTCATGCATATGTTTACTAACCCATCGGTAACTAGAACTATTCTTTCTGTGTCACTTTTGAATTTTTTTAAAGCTTTCTTTAAAAGATTTATTTTGTATCCACCGCCAAGAGATTTCATGTTACCACCTTTCCAAGGCTGGCCAAAACCTAGTACTTTGATGTTCTCCTTGAATCCTTGGACTTTTGCTGATCTTAAGTACCTCTTGAGGCCATCTGTGTGATTTGATGCCACGGTAAATATGAGGGGATCTGAAAACAACGTGGATGGGGGATTATTTTGTGCAATATATTCCTTGGGAAAAAACCGGAAAGCAGTTATTCTTCTCAACTATCTTCTATAAAGATTTCTAATTAAAATTTCTTTCCATGAATTTCCATGGAAAATAGCTAACGGTCTATTGATGGCTGCTTCAGATTAGAGTTTGTTGATAAAGCAGTAAGAATGAATCATTTTGATTTATATATTTTAAATGGTCATATTACAGTATGAATGATATATTTCTGTAGCATATTCAGTTTTATTTCCACGTGAGGATAGCGGCCAGCGGAATCACTGGAATTAAAAAGAAAATAAAGAAAAAACAGTTCCCCTTGGAATTTCGTAAACATGTCATAGGTACATGACAGATTTTCTTAAATAAAATTGTCACGAATGATGAAAATTCACCACTTCAATGTTTGCCTCGTCGCTGGCTTTCTATTGTCAATTTTAGGACAAGAGGAAAGAAAGTTGAAATTTAATGAAAATTGACAATCCTCATCATAATTAGCCAATTGTCATTTCAGTATATTTTTTTGTAAATGATGGCATAAAGGAGTAAAAGATTTAGATGATCAATTTTTGTTGTACCCCATCTTTATCATTATTGGATTTGTTATTCGAAATATTGAACAATATATTATTTTTCATTTCTTAAATCACATGTCTCATATATCATTTTTTATTTTTGAAAATGGATCGATACGGGTCCATCTCAAAGAATAGTATTAATGAAATTGCTAGAAATCAAGGAAAAAGTAACTAATTACGCATAAAATAATGGTTCCATCATTTTTGTCAAATAGCATTCATCCTCTGCTTATTTTTTCTTCTGAATAATTAAACAAAGGATTTTTATTCATCACGGAAAAAGATCAAGAATTGTGTTCCCCTTTGGTGACATATTTGAGAAAGTTTTAAAATTGATATATTTGTTCAAAGTATTAAAAAATCACATAGATTCAATATTTTCTCGAATGAGGGAAAGCGTTCGATCGGTACTGTTATCCCGACCGGTACTGAGAGTACAAAAACTCTGCAACGCCTGAAAAAGCAGAAAAAATGACCGCAGCACGTGCCGGAACCGCTCGGTGAACCAACGAGATGCAATACAGCAGTCCCTCCGCGTTTCTAATTCAAGTGTCGCGCTTTAACACAACTTTTTCTTAATCTCCTTTCTCTAAAAAAATTATGACGAAGGGAAAAAATGAGAGGAACGAATGAAAAATAGTTAAACAATTTATACAGTTCGGCAAATTTCTCTTGCTAATGGATGTGGAACTTCCTGTTATGAATGATTTCTCGGCTTAAAAAGTTGAATAAAACTTTATTGAATAACGATATTGAGAGATGAGAACAATTCATTGCGCTGCAAGAAAATACTCGAATACCCTTTTAAACTGAGCCCCTGAACAGGAAATAAATAGTGTGACAGAAAAACATCAAGAAAAATAGGAAATAAACATCTCAACGCTCTGATTTATCGAGGAACATCTCCCAATCTAAGGGAGCTGCTACCCGCTCTACAGGAAAAAGCCATCCACAATTACCACAATTTCCCCATCTCCCTTAACTTTAAAATATTCCATGATAATTTACCCCTAAAATGTAATCTACAATGACACTAGCGAGGTGATCTAATGAATAATCAAAGATTTTCCCTGCCCAGCAGTGATATAATATTTGAAAATTTCCATTTAAAATGCATAAAAATTGTTGATAACTCTTTGGATGCATGTAAATTTAACATTTAAGATTCTTTTCGTGACATGCGTGTCATCTCATCGGACTTATTATATAAGAATTTGTAACTTGTACTGTTGTAACATTAACATTAACACGGAACTGTATAACATCACGACATTTGTGCTAAATTAATGACACCTCAGCTGACAATCATTGCAAGTTTTTTCCTTTTAGGGTTTTAGGAAATGTCGAGTTGTGGCGTTTAAAATTGCTTACTGTTATTGTTTTTTACAGATAGTCAATATTTTGTTCTTCCCACGAAAATCATTCTCATTTTAATGACTAATAAAGAAATGCAAAACTAAAAATATCAATGAAGTTGTAATGTTCGATTGTTGTCAAAAATCTTACCGGCATTTCTATCCTGTCTCGTCACCTGGATGAATCCACAGAGTATGATTAGGAAACTGTAAATAAGCCAACAGCTCCTCATTTCGTCTGAATTTTTGCGCAAAGTTTACTGTAACTACACTTCTTCGGAACAAATACGAAGGATACACGAGTGAAACACACTGAGCGAAAGATCACGTAGGCAAGCGGCGTGCGGCGCAGTGTCAAACACAATTGTTGCTGGCGGAGGCAGTGGGGCGATCTGGCGTCGCGTAGTGATTTCCACATTTTGTAAGCCAAAGAGGATAGACCAAAGTAGAGGCTCAGTTCTGGGGGTTTGACTGACGCCAGTTTCTCCACGTTACCGACACGATTTCACCCCCGAGGAGACGGGGCGCCACGAGTCCTACTGGGGTATCTGCATATCGGCCAAGCGGGGGGGGCTCCGTTCGTACTTGTTCAACTGTACAAATGATCAACTGTACACAGAATTTTCAGACGGCGAGAGCATCACTGTGAAGGGATTCAACTGTCGAGAGAAAAAGCTAGGCTGTACATGTGGCGCTGGGTCCACATGTACAGCCTAGCTTTTTAGAATTTCAGAATTTTCAAACGGTGCTCTCACCGTTTGAAAATTCTGTGTACAGTTGATCATTTGTACAGTTGAACGAGTACGAACGGAGCCCCCCCCGCTTGGCCGATATGCAGATACCCCAGTAGGACTCGTGGCGCCCCGTCTCCTCGGGGGTGAAATCGTGTCGGTAACGTGGAGAAACTGGCGTCAGTCAAACCCCCAGAACTGAGCCTCTACTTTGGTCTATCCTCTTTGTTGTAAGCACTTGTATTGTTCAGTTACTAAAATGAAATGTCTGTTGTGTGATTGTCGGGTGGGAGTGGTGGCAGCAGCGGCTTACGCAAACATTACCGAAACTATAGGGGGAAAATCGAGCTCCGGGGAGTTGGCTACTCATTAATGAAAATTAATTATTGTAATTAATAATAATTAATTATCCCTGCACACCGGTGCTCTCAAACGTTGAGAGCACCGGTGTGCAGGGATTCAACTGTCGAGACATAAATGTGGCTATACATGTGGACCCAGCACCACATGTACAGCTTACCTTTTTGTCTCGACAGTTGAATCCCTGCACAGTGGTGCTCTCACCGTTTGAAAATTTTCTGTACAATTGATCATTTGTACAGTTGAGAAAGTACAAACGGAGCCCCCCCTTGATCATTTGTACAGTTGAACAAGTACGAACGGAGCCCCCCCAGCAGAGCCATTCCAGGATGGATAGACTATTCTTTGGTGATCCAGTCTCATCTCTCATTTCTCTATTCTCTATGGCCCCAAAGCCAGCCTTCTCAGGGGTCTTTTTTTTATAGGTTAAAAAACAGCTATGGGTATACGATACCAGCTATTGAGTGTATTTTCGTGCTCTTCATGAATAATTGTCCTTAATTTATGAGGTCAACGTGCGTTAAACATAGTGAAGATGCCGGTGTTTCAAGAATCTTGTGCAGAGGTACCTCTAAAATTCTCTCCTTCTGTAGAAATCGTTTTGACAGTAATTTAAATTGTTTCACAACAACTTACAGCAAATTCAGGCTCAGACGGTTATCATTATTCATCCGGGTTCGCAAAATTTGAAGATGGGAAGAGCATCTGACCTAAATCCCGTGAATATCCTGAATGCCATTGCAAGAAAACGATTACATGGAGGCTTTGTTTACGAAGATTCATTCTTGCCTTCATCCGTACCAAAGGTAATAAGACAGCAAACAAGTGAGTAATTTAGATTTTAGCCTTAATGATTGTGGATATTCAATCAGCGGATTCGATCAAATATTGACAGAAAACTTGCACACAAAAACTTTAAGAAGTTTGTCGGGTATTCGACAAATTTATTCACATTAAAGGAACTCATCAATATTTTGGCAAGTGCCCCTGTCAGTAAATTATTAAGTTATGAATTATTTTATTCATAGTTGCATTTTATTAATAAATAATAATGCAATTTAAAGATGACAAGATATCGTATTCACTTGTCACAATTTCGGTGGGACGTTTCAGGTAACGTGGATTTTTGAATGACAGAGTTGAACGAAATGAAGATTTAAAAAAATATACAGTCAGTTTAAATCAACATCATTATCTATTTTCCAGCGTAATATAATATCCCTACATTTTCCAACTCGAGACATGTTCTTGAGGGAATGTCATGTGAAATCGCTTTCAAGAGTCTACTTTTTCTTTCTAGGTAGGATTGAGATAAATAGGGAGTGGGTTTCGGCAAATCGCTTAATATTGAAGAAACATGAATATAACTTTTAACTGTAAAAGGCTTATGCCTAATCGCCATAGAAGAGTATAATAGTAAAAAACACTATTCGATTGTTTTCAAGAGAGTTTTTTTTTTATTTTTATTTAAGATCGCTGTATAGAAATTAAGGTGTTGAGCGACTTGCTGAAAGACACAAATTATTACAAAAAGCTTTCAGCGAGTAGTATACATTGGAGATCAGAGTAAAAGAGATTATGAAGAACCATGTAATGTTGTAAAGAATATGACGATTCTCAAATAAAATATTGTTGCACCCTTTTTGAGTGTTTAGTATTTTCTTCATATTTGGTGAAGGTCAATCAGTCAGCAATTTGTTCTTCAGAGTCGGTTGATATTTTACTCGTTTCTTAGTTATCATTATGTATTCAATTTTATTTTTTGGAAATTTCAATCCAGTTTCAAGGGACAAGTTAAAAGCGTTGCATGCTTCCACTTCAAAGTTTCCTAACGACCTATAGTTGTTCTCTCGAAATACATTGCGACGGGATGTGATTAAAATTCATTGTTCTGAATGCCACCTTAGCCTTTTACTTATTACTTGTTTCATTATTTTTCTTGGGTTACAGGTAGGAGGGCTGGGGTTGTATTTAATTGCTTTAGAGTGATTTTTCTTATTTTCGGGATAGCTATGATTACTCCTTCTCTCCAAGTGTTGAGACGCTGTCTTTGTTTCCGACGTCAAATTTTGAAAATGATATCGTATTTGAAATTAGTAAATTATATGCTTTATCCACTCTTTTAAATATTAATTTCCAATATAATTTACTATATTTTAATTATCTAACACAACCAAGCATCTGTAAAATGGTTTATGTTTTTCATTATACAGACGAAGGAATTGACTCAAGCAATGGAAGAGTCGCGCCTTCAAGTATCCCACACCCTTCAATCTTGCTTGCAATCAGACGGTAGAAGAAGATATGCGACTCCACCCCAACAAATAGCTGCATTCAATAGGCGATCTAGTCCAGAAATATTATCTCCTAGTAACGAGGAGTGGTTGAAAACAGACGCTGAAGTAATTGTGGGCGATGATGTACTACGAGTAAATTCCGAAGATGGATACAATATTCATTTTCCCTATCGTCGGGGAGAGCTGAATGTTCATCCGGGACCAGGGGGGAGTTTAACGGCGGTTTTAGCTGATTTGAAGACTATTTGGGAGTTTGTTTTAGCGGAAAAATTGCAAATTCCCTTGAAGGATCTCAAACACTATCGAGCTGTGCTCATTATTCCAGATATTTATAACAGATATTATTTGAAGGAATTGACAACACTCATGCTGTGTGACATTGGATTCGGTGGGTGTTTCCTGCTTCAGGTATGATATTGTTTTAAAAGATTTATATTTCATTCATTCAAAGTAAAGATCTAAGGGGACATCTCGAATGAAAAACTGTCAAGTCACCAAACTATCACCGTCATTGACCGTCACCTTTATTCTTATTTATGAAAATGTAGGATAATATTTTCTAATTATTGATGTAAATCATGGACTTTTTTCATCACATCATTGTCTGTTGATCAATGTTCTAGTGAAAGAAAAGTCTCACGGACTTATCAAACATGAGCAACTTTTTTCGTTAATTTTTCTACGTTATTAGACGAAGAGATAATCCAATATAATCCCGCCAATTTGTATTTTTATTCAACACTCTCTGAGATACGTTGTGATATGATAAGGTATCATCATTGTCTTTGCTCTATTATTCTCCTAACGAAACAAATGAAGACTCAGACTTGAACAAATATGAAATTCGAATTTGGCTCAGATGCGAGATGCGCATTATAATGTAAGTCGGTTACATTTTTGCCATATCACAATAAGTGTTCGTTGGTGATTTGCTAATGTGGCCTGTCAGTAACAGACGCATAAATGTTATCTGATAAGGCTGAAGTTTGTTCTCATCTGAAATTCCAACACATGATTATTAATCATAAATAATTAGGATCACGTGGCAGCGACATTTGGAGCAGGTCTCGGTTACGCTTGTGTAGTGGACGTGGGTGACCAAAAAACATCAGTATCATGTGTTGAGGATGGAATCTCCCACCGAAACACTCGAGTTAGAATGGATTACGGAGGAAGTGATATCACTCAAACGTTTTTCTGGTTGCTCCAGAAATGTGCATTCCCGTATAAAAAATGTGACACAGCAGATAAAATTGATGCGTTATTATTAAATCAACTGAAAAAGGACTTTTGTCACGTGGACCTGAACATCTGTGGATCGCAAGAAAAAATTTTCACAGTCAAAAGACCTAAAACTCCATCTGAACGACATATTCTTCAGGTAAATCAAGAATATAGTAATTTTCCACTTAATTTTCCAATATATACTTCTTTAACAGTTTTTACAATACTCAAAAGACTGAGACCATTTTATATATTCCAAGTGCCAGTTGAAGAGACTAAATTATTTGGTATAGATCTTTGTTTTTTATTTGAAACTTTGGTGCAGTCCTGCATGAAACAGACATGCACGAAAAATGAATCTATAACATGACATGAACAACGGAGGAAAATTTATCATGTTTTGATTCAAAAGGTAGGAGATGAATGTCTTGTGGCACCACTGAGTCTTTTCCAACCAGAACTATTCAAGGTCACAGGGGTCCACAATGTGCATGTACAAAAACGATACTTAGGCGACCCACAGGATCCTCACGATGAAAACTATCTTCGCGAAACAAGTGTAAGTATTTTATAATTAATTAATTACAACAATTTTCTTGTTACTTTTCGATGCACTTCAATTCCTATTTCTTTACCCTAGAGAAGAGGAATGAAAGAAATTCTCGAGCAGACTCTCGAACTACAAGAGGAAATAACCGTCCCATCAATGCCTGTAGAGGAAGAAGTGGTTGTGGATAGTGTTGACGCAGTGCCAAATGCTCTTGGAAATCGAGATTTAGAAGCTCCACGGGACTTCATTGTCGGACCTCAACAGCTCTTGGGTCTTGATCATGCTGTATTACAGAGTATTGATAGATGCCGTACGTGATAATTTTCTATTACCATAATGTAATATTTTTTCAAATCTACTTATATCTGTTTATTTTTTAGCAACTGAGGAACTGAAACGAAAGATGTACAGTTGCATCCTCATCGTCGGTTCCGGAATGAAGTTTCAGGGAATTGGGATGTGGCTTCATAACAGGATTTCTCTTCAAATTCCGTACATGTTCAGAGCAGGTAATCTTCTGCGCTTTATTATCATTTGAAAATGCTGAAAATGGTGACGATTTAACGGTGCGGTGACTAACGCAACGTGAAATTAAATGAATGCCAACTTGAGAATAAGATCACACCCAGCGCAAAAAAGTGGCTTTTATAAGCTTGAAGGTTATTGTTGCCGGTTACTTAAAATGATTTTGTTCATTTAATTTATTTTACTTCTCAGTGAGAGAATATTTCCATTCCTTCATTTATTGGATTAAAAAAAAAATTTAATGTAAAATAGAGAAAAACTTTTCATTACACTATTCCAGAACAATTAGATATAATAACTCAACCAAAAGAGATGGATCCGGGAATTACAGCGTGGAAAGGTGCTGCCATATTCAGTTGTCTTGAATCAGCTCAAGAGCTCTGGATTGGACAGCTAGAATGGGAAAGACACGGAGTACGAGTGCTCAGGGAAAGAGCACCATTCATGTGGTGATTTTTTATATTACATACAGAAATTATGTAGTGATTATTTAATAATACAATAAATATAAAAGGTATAAAACGATTTTCTAATGCTGACAATAATGAAGCTATTGGTAATTAATTTTTTTGTTAACAATTCATTCATACTATTTACAAGAATCTAAATAAGGTCTATTAAACGAACTTTACTTTTGTCATTGCGATGATATGCTGCCACATCTGCTTCTATAAGAAAATTCACGCAGTCAGCTGATCGTGGGTTCAGATCGATGTAGACTTCGTTACCTCCTTTCATGTGACAAGATGTCAACTCCTGAAAAATCACGTAATTGGTAACATTCAATGAGTTTGCAAGCTACGGCAAAGTGGTGAAAATTGCCATCCTTGGATAACATCGTTTCATTCATTGAGTACTTCAATAATATCCATAATATTGTAATTCAAATAATTTTGCAGCTATTTCTAATGTACAAGTGTAGAACAATTGACATGATCTTTTAGTTTTAATAGGTTGAAACATTGCCTTGTTGTAATTGAAAAAATGGTTTTAACATTTTTTAATAAGTTAAAGAGGACATACATTCTTTACGTTGATCTGTTCATTTTGTAGTTTCATGTCTTTTATGTGCGGATATATCGTGAATGTATTTTTTATTTGTGGATATCCATATTAGGAGAATTTTATTGTAGAAGGCGCAAGTTCGGTAATTCTACAAATTTGTGCACAATACTTACTGCTAGTACTTCTTGAAAGTCTTCATTGCTAACAGTCGTCACTGCCACGAGTTGTCCCTGAATCATGCACAATTTATTAGTGATGCGATATGATTAACTTGATGTAACGACAAATTCAAAAAAGTTCCGGATATTTTTATCCACTCAAAGGTAATGCAATATGATCATAAAATATATTGGAGAATTCAAGCTCTTTGAAAAAGTGTACAAAATCAAAGATTCAACAAAGCGAAAAGAATTTCATAAGAATTCAACTACATCTTCGAATCTTTGAAACAATTGAAAAGAACTTTCAAAAAATATAGAAACTATTCACATAAATTCGTGTATCATTAAAAAAAAAAATACTTCGATTTTTTCTAGAGCTTTCATGAAATAAAAAAAATAAATATATATTTTTTTAATTTAAGAAACTCTGAACTGTTTTAAAAACTATGTCTTAAACCATTTTCTTTTTATCATCGTAGTTCTACTCAATAATATTGAATTTTCTCTTATTCTGCTCGAGCTAAATCGCCTGTTACTGACTAGAAAAGATGAGTGGCACAAGTAAAATCTTCAGAAGAGACGGCTCAATTAAGATTATCATCATAGTGGTGTTCTTACTAAATCTTCCTTGACTTGCGCAAATAACCGGCTAGCCAAAGCAATTTCTTTGTCGTACGTAGAATTGCCGACATCTGCAATTGCTCCAATACATGCGTCTTTCATCCACTGCAGGCCCTTATTTTCATTTTCCAAACTGGAGATATGTATGTATATATATATATATATATTCAGAAAAATTTCACTCTAAAAAAGATGAATGATATATTTTGATTCGTAATTATCTGCTCACCGAATTACTTCTTTCCTAACATCATTAATTTCCTCTTTAACTGTTGTCTCCAAGACTTTCATTTTTCGGACTCCATTTTCGAGCTCTTGGATTGTTTGTTCATACAAATCACTCGTGCCATTTATTGGTTCAGCTCTTATATCTAAATTGTTCATATGCTTTATCAAACTCTCGAAAAATTGGCACTGTTTCGACTGGATAATTTCCGGTGTCACCGAGGATGTTAGTATGCCGATGTCATTATTCGATGCTACATTCATCAGCTGTTCAACTACAGAATGGAGATCTTTCTGAACATCCGTCAAATGGTCGTAGGCATTTTCCAGGGAAAATTCACCTAGACAGGCTACTGCATCTATTTCTTCATTATCCTAAAGTGAGTCGTTAATTCTCTGATGAAATGATGAAAACAAATAAATCAACGAAACTCTCCAACTTTGTTGCAGAGAGGATAGAGATCTCCAAAAAAAATTATAACGTCCATTTCTATATCTCATATATAACAGCAATTCTCCGCAAGAATTTTTCTCCAATCATAAAGCTATTTTCTAAAATGTCTGAATTGAATATAATTCGATGAAGTGACGGAAGAAAGTAAATTTACATTTAGCTCTGCACTTACCATTTTCTCTTGATGAAAATAATTATATTTTTTTGGGGTTGATGATAACTTGATTAGTATCGTAGTTAGCTGATTACTTTGAAGCTTTTCCAAGTCGTAACAGATATTTACTCCAATAAAAGAGACATATACACTGAGGGACTGAGGGTTTGCCCCAAAGAGTTCCTTTTATGCTAAGCGGCTAAGTACGAAACTGTATATATGTGGCTAGAAATTAGTTAGAATTAGGAAATTAACCTCACAAGGGTGGCACCAACCGTGTGCGAAAGCGGCACACAAGATGGCAACACGCTCTTATTCTTCCCATTAAGGTATGATTTAGGGAGGTATTCTCACGCTTTGATGTCGCCGACAAGAAAACAGGGGACAAGTACCTCCGGAAGCCGTGCGCGGCGCTGTACACCGTCTTCCCCTCATGCGCGTTTCGTCCCCACCACTCGGCAATTTCCCCGGTGGAGCGTTCGAATCTCGGCGAAGGCACTCAATTTTTTTTTTTTTACAATTTCTCCCAACAAAAGGTTGGCATGGAAATCAGAAAATTAGGATGAAAAACGGGGATAAAGAAAGGATAAATGGTGATTTTTTAAAGAATCTATTCATTCATTGATACATTCTCGCTCACGATTTTCCATTTTCGCACAAATAAAATATTTACAGGGAGACTCTTTCCACGTCACCCAAGAGGTAGAGTCATCGACGCGTTTTATTTAAAGTGGGCGATCGCGAATCGTAAAGAAATCTCCTCTCACTCCAACGCCCCTTCGCGAAAAACCATTTTTGTTTACAGGTGAATCAATGAATTTACGTACATTATTTTGAATATTACTAGTATCCCATTATTCGTAATCAATCAAAAAAATACATTATTCTATATTTCGTTATGAAATAGTTCACTAATTCGCGGGAATGAGTGGGAAAATCATGGGGAAAGAGATAGTCAATTAAACAAAAAATAACAATCATTCTTATTATTTTTGTGTTTTCCCTTTATTTTATTCTTTGTAAAAAAAGTTTTTAACATTTTTCCGTACTTTCTAAAATTATTTTGCATTTTAAGAAATAATCTCTGCGCCCAACAGCTTAGAAGAGTGGGGATGACCAGGAGTTGAGGGGAAGGTAAAAGTGACCGCCGCGCGCCCTCGTGGCGCTTGCGGGACCTTGTCCCCTGTTTTTCACTTTAGAATACCTCCCTAAATCATACCTTACTTCCCATGTGGCTTCGCTTAAATGTAAGTAACGCAAGTGCCATGCGTCAATTAGAAATTTTATAATTTTATTAACATATAATTGATGTGACAGATGAACAAATATTATTCACTCTAAATTACAGTCACACTTGAGTCTGGAATATAGAAGTATTGTAATTACTGAATTCAAATTATAGTGTTAATTGAAGGTTTGTAATGCATGTGACTACTCTAACCTCAAATTGCATGCAAAACCTTGCATGCAATTTTCCTTTTAGATGTATACTGAGCTGAGATATTTTTTAAATTTTAGATGGTGGCAGACAATTTCCCACGAGGTGGTAAAAAACCATCGAAAAAGAATCCAACAAATTATGTAAGTTTTATAAAGTAAAGATAGAAGGAAATTTGGTTGCGGTCATTGAACAATTGGGATGATGTTTGTCTCCGATAAGAGTTATCATATAACAGAATACCGTAATCTTTATGGATATAATTTTTCAAAAACTTTATATAAACCTGATTGGGGAGAAAATGCTTAGATGAATGATAAATAATGCTAAAGGACTGACTAAAACGTTGAATCTTGCAAAATATTTTCAGAACTTAAAAAAAATGGTTTTAGACTAGTATGATTATCAATGAAAATTATTTCTTTTTTTCAGTTGTTTAATCGAACGCCAAAGCAAAGGCGCAGAACAGAAAAATCTGGAGGTGAACATGTGCAACGGGCCAACGAAATTGTGGCAAGGACTGCCCAATGCTTAACCTACACAACGCTTTCGCAAGGAATGACTCTCCTCGGCCGAGTGCACAGCTCTAGCCAATACGACGTGACTGTCTCGCTACCAGGACGATTAAGTGGGGTTTTACAAGTGACGAATGTGAGTGAAGCCTACACAAACCTTCTCCAGAATCTGGTATCTTCAGAGGTGCATCCCGAGGACTTCAAGGCTTTATCAGAGCTCTACAAGAGAGGAGACTATGTTGTGTGCTATGTTAAAAGCATCAATGCACAAAGCAAACATCGCGTTGTCCTCTCGCTCGAGCCTGAAATGATTAATCAGAACTTAGATCCTGGAAAATTAAAACAAGGATCCAAAATTGTATGCTCTGTTAACAGTGTTGAAGATCATGGATATGCGATGGACACTGGCATTCAGAATCTTCGAGGATTTTTAGAAAATAAGGATGTCATGGATGGAACTCAATACTGTGAGTATTCTAGATGCGATGGTGCGATAAAACGGATATTTTAATGAAAAAAAGAAAAAATGGAACTCGTCAATTTATGACGGCTAGAGTAAAAATGTTTTGAAACATATACGATTTCTATTGAACAAAAATCATCTCTTTCTCTCTCTCTCTCTCTCTCTCTCTCTCTCTCTCTGAAAACATAAACTGATCAGCAATCGTGCAATGAAAAATCATACAAGATAATGCAATTTTGTTATAAAAAAAAAACAAAGGGCGCGCCATATCACGCCTACATAGATGATTTGTCAATAGTACAATATTGTTTTGGTTTTTTATTGAGAAAAATAGAAACAATGTCCCATTTGTAACGTTAGTTGACATCTCACATCAAGGGTTAGACCACCAGTTTGAAAACTCTGAGATTTCTTCTCTAGGTTCGGAAGAAATTCACCCCTCTAATTTGGGAATACAATTTTCAGATCCTGGGCAACAAATTTTCTGCGCAGTACGTTCAGCAGCCACCGTCGACGGTATAACAATAGTGAAGCTATCCACAAAAATGAAACATACAAAGACACCCTCACCGTTAGGGGAGGCTCAATCCGTAGATGCCCTAATCCCTGGAACAAAATATTCAGTGTCAGTAGAAACAATTCTCTCCGATGGTCTTCAAGTGACCTTCAACAGCGATAATATTGGCTACATAAATCGTTTGTACCTGCAGAATCCCCTGGAGACATATGAACAGGGCTCAGAGTTCGACGCAATTTTTCTCTATACTCTGCCTACAGTAAAATTATCATATTTCTCCGAAACCTCGCTAGACCCAGAGGTGGAAATCGCAACCTGTGGAGAATTTACAAAAGCACGAGTTCTCTTCAACGACGCGAGGGGAATAGTCCTTCGTTTAGGAAAAAGCACTCGTGGATTTCTACCCTTCAAACGTTCGGGAGTCGACGTTCAGAGAATCCCCGAAAAATTTACTCCGAACACGGTCCATAAATGCAGAATATTAACGTATGATAATTTCGATCGCATCTACATCTGCTCAGCTCTGAAACACGAGCTTAACTCGGAGTACAGAATTCCCGAGACAGTGGCCTTAGGGGATATTATAGAAGTGAGAATTATTCGTCAAAACCAGGATAACAAATTTCTCTTTGTCAAAGCCGGAAAAATTTTGGGAGACGTAGCTCCAGAGCATATTTGCGACATTGATGATGAGGTTGTACCCTTAGTAGGTAAAAAAGTATTGGCGAGGGTTCTCTCGAAAGACAAAAAAGGGGAGCGTTTCAACTTCACGTTGAAGAAGTCCCTGGTGGAGAGTCACCTTCCGATTCTCTCAGAATTTGCTGATGCTCAGGTTGGCTCCATACATCTGGCAACGGTTATCAAGAAGAGTGGACAAGGTTTGTTGGTGAAATTTTTCGGCGATCTGAAAGGTCTGATATCCGCAAAATCGCTGCAGAAAATTTTTGGGGGAATTAAGGCATTTAGGCAAGGGCAAGTCGTGCAGGTGAGGATTACAAATGTAATTCTACAGGAGCACAGGCTACTTCTCGAGTTGCTTCCTGAGGATGAAGACTTGAAAACCTGTCCCTTTGACATCGGGGAAACTGTAGAGGGAAAAGTGATGGACTCTTCAGTGGAAGGGGTTCACGTTCGTGTTCCCCATCCTTCTGGCAAAGGCTTCATTACTGCATATCTTCCAGCTGGACACATGTCCCCCTGTGAACAAATTGGTAGGCACATAGCGGTTCATTCAACTCCAGGTGACACTATATCAGCACGAGTCTTTTCAACAACTCCGGAGTTCCTCTTGACCAACACTCTGGTCCCTCAAAAGTGGTACACCGATGTCAAGAACTTGTCCGTCGGTGATTGCATTCCGTGCTCCATCGTTCAAATTCATCAAACGGGAATTCGAGTTCTGCTGCCAGTGAAGGACTTGAAGAACTATGGAATTGTGGCTCTCAATAAAATAGACAATATAAAAGTGCTGTTTCAGCACCAGATATTGTTCGGAAAAATCACTCAGATTAATAAAAAAACGCAGGTCATTCATTTGACAACAGTTCTCCATGAAGTCTGGTCCTCAGCTGTAGAAAATGATACAGATGTCATCGCTTGTGTTGATGTTCTAGCCCTATATCTATCCAAATTGAAAGAGTTATCATCACTGAATTACTACAATACGAAACAAGTTTCTAAAATGAAACTGGGGGAAAGAGTCTCTGGAGTTGTTGAAAAGATAGTTGAACACGGAGTTATTGTCAATCTAGATAATGGTGTTCCAGCAACTGTGAGGGAATTTCATTTAAAGAAATCCTTGAAAATTGGTGACCAAGTGAAAGGATGTGTATTGTGGATAAATTATATTGACGAACTTGTCGAGATAACGTTAAATCCGATCTTCATTAATGCCATCAAACCCAAACAGAACAAAATTTCAGAAGACGGCCTCGGTAAAAAATTGAGTGGACAAATTGTTCTTGTAGACAAGTGGTTTATTCTTGCTGTTGTAAAGGGTTACGGCAAGGGGAGCCTTGTAGCATTGCCCACCAGAGCTCATCTTAATGATGTGACACCCGATCTATCGAATTATAGATTAGGTGCCACTGTCAAATGTTATATACTTATGAAGGATGATGAATCAGATATTATTCCAATTGCCTACAGAGAGCTGGCGTTTGTTATGGGCAGTTCTAAGAAGGCTAATGCTGTGATGAAAAGAAAAAGAGAAACAGATGATGAAGATCAATTGAGACAATCTAAAGTTTCGAAGAAAGGTATCAATACAAAGGATGACGGGATTAGAGAGGCTGTACCAAAAAAAGATGAAAATGGAGGGCAAGTCGTCAGTGGCAGTTCGAAAGAGTCAGAAAGGGTCTCAGAAATTGGTGAAGCAATTAAAGAATTGAATTCTCCTGGATCAAAAATTAAAGACGAAAAACTTCTAGAGATGGAGCAAGTGAGTATTCCAGAATGTGGCTTTTTCTGGGACTCGAATCCAGACATCAATCTTCACCTCACGGACTCCAGTAACGACGAAGGTATTGCCGAAGAGCTGCCGACTAAACGAAAAAAGAAAATGTCTGCCGGTGAACGAAGAGAGCTCGAGCGTCAGAAGGAGAGGGAGGTCAGAGAAAAAGAGGAACAACTAGCTAGGAATAATCTTCCGAATTCGGTGGAGCAGTTTAACAGGCTGGTTCTGTCCAGTCCCGACAGTTCCTTTGTCTGGTTGCAGTACATGGCGTATCACCTTCAGAGTACGGAGATTGAAAAGGCGAGAGCCGTGGCTGCGCAGGCCCTCAAGACCATCAACTTCAGGGAGGAAAATGAAAAGCTCAATGTTTGGCAGGGCTGGCTAAATCTCGAATCTAGATTCGGTACTCCTGAGAGCCTGCACAAACTCTTTATGGAGGCCATCAATGCTAACGATCCTCAGAAGATATATCTTCATATGCTGAAGGTGCACTCGGATGCGGGGCGGACTGATGAAATGGAAAGGCTTGTGAAAACCATTACGGGAAAGTTCAAGGGTCTTCCTGATGTGTGGGTCCAGTGTGGAGCTGCATTATTGAAGGCTGGATTGAGTGAAAAATCAAGGTACACGATGCAGAGAGCTCTCCAGTCTCTCCCTCCAACCGACCACGTGAATCTCACAGTAAAATTCGCCCAGTTGGAGAGTAAATTCGGGGATAATGAAAGGGCTGAAGCTCTTTTTGAAAAAATATTGTCGTCATATCCGAAGAGAATTGATATCTGGTGCGCTTATGTTGACGCTTTAGTTAAAGCAAAACGTTTCGATACTGTAAGAGCTGTCCTAGAACGCGCTGTTAATCAGATATTGCCTGCAAAAAAGATGAAAGCGTTATTTGCCAAGTTCATTGCTTTTGAAGAACAACACGGAAATGCGGAAACACTCAACGATGCACGCACACTTGCGAGGAAATACGTTGAGAATTACTGCAACAATAGTAATATTGAATTTAATGAGTGATTTTTCTTTATCTTTTACGTTGTAAAATTTCTAATTATTATTTATTTCTAATTATCAAAAATAAACAAAATTTAATAAAATTATTATGAATCGCAAAGGCAGCGGCTCCACAACTGGATAATTTTATAGAAATAATTTCATAGGGAGAATTAAATATAAAAAAATAAAAACTAATAGAGTCAAAGCTTTGTTCAAATTGCACAGATTAAAAATTACATGTAATGAAATTGATATCACTTTCAATGTCTATTTTATAATTTATAATCATAGTTTGAAAAAAAAATTATCCCGTGATTAAGACGTTCAGTTATTAATACGGTAATGGACTGACTGCCAATATTTTCGTTTAACTATTATAATTATTTCGATCAATCATGATTTGGTGTCAAGGAATTCTTCAACCATTTCTGGACAATTTGTGCGTCATGCTCAGGATTCATAGGGTAAAATAATCGGTAGTGAAAGATTTGTCTGCGGAGATCGAATGGATGCGTTGAACGTGAAAAGGTCAGGCAGTAATTAAATTGCTATAAATATCTGCCGGTTTCTATATATTTATTTTCATATTGACTGAGTAACTAAGTACATCGAATACTGAATTTCATTGGTATATTTCAAGAGAAAGGAAAATTTATTCCAACATTGGTGATCGTAGAAAGTCCTTCGAATGAACTTTGGCCGAATAATTACTGGATGATCTTATTCCCACTCAATTTTTTCATTTATCTAAATCCCAGCTAAGCAAACTTCCATCAGTCCACAAGTTCTTTCACTCAAGTAGGTTTAGATATTGGCTGCACATATACCTAGATAACATCCAAATAAATCTATATCTTGCAAATAGAAATAATCTTTCTCGTTCTCCTCGATGACTATGTACACACGACGCGTCATATCAATTGTTTAATCACGATTATAAGGGAAGTCGAGCGAATAATTATTTCACCAAGGCCTCCACATGCTCTCCTCCTCTTTCACAACTTGGCTACTGGGTGATGTTGTCACGAGTCCTTCACTTCCATCATGACTAGAGGGCCGTTCATGGCATATAATTAATTCAGTCTGTGCTTGGAGCTCAAGTCGAGATTTGAGCTTCTGAGAAGTTGTTGTAAAATCCAATGGTTGTTCGGATACCTCAATTCTTGGACTTTTTGATGGTTTATTACCATCTATCCAATCTTGAGATACGTTCACGTGTGACCTTTTCAAAAGTTTGTCAGTTGCTCTCAGTAGAGACATGTTGGTAGCCGCCCAGATTGCCGTTGGTGGGTTAGGGCCAATGCTGATGCCATTTGCTGCGGCAGCTGCTGCAAGCTGGACGTAGTGGCTAGGTAGTAGAAAAACTACCTGGCCGTCTGGTAATCTCGAGGGTATGACTTGCACTACCGATAGCATATTGGGATTCGATGATGATGTCGACTGCTGATCCATAACAACTCCTCCCGAGAAATGGCTATCCAGTGTCGGTGGATTTACTTGACTGAATGCTGATGGTGGTCTGCTACTATTGTTGTTTTCGTCTCCTGTTGTCGTGCTACTATCTGGTCTCGTTGTCTCAAGTTCTGAAATTTCAGACTTAATCGCTGACGAGTTTAATGATGCGCTCGAATGTGGCGTTACTGGCGTATGGTGGTCCATGGGATTTGGGCTTGTCACACCCGATACGCGATCCGTGACGCTTCCTGGACTACTCCCTATTCCGCTGTCTGGTCGAGAACCCAAGTCCAAATCTAACTCTGATACGCAGCTATCTAAGTGACGCAGTAAGCGTTGTTTCATAGCTGGATCCATTGGGGAGGTGTTGCCAGTTATTATGTCTGGTGCGTCTAGGTAACGGCTCACCTGCAATAAAGGGGAGGTTTTATGAATTAGAGTCGATAATAGGTGACCGGTTTTCCGAAGTGTTTTATCGCAAGAACCCGGAGAAAATAATAAAGACATTCAATTTTGATGATTTTTCGTTTTTTCAATAGCAAGAGGGATCTAGTATTCTAACAGTTTAAATTTTGCAAAATTTCCCTGTTTTCTTCATTTCTTCTCAAGATATCCTACACTTCAGAAGCTAAATTATTTTTATTATATTTTTTCTTTCTTAATAACATGCTTTTTTACTTCTGAGAAAGAAAAGAAATGAGCTTCAATATTTGAAAAAGATACGGGGCGTAAAAGCGGGCTACAGAAAGTTGTAGAGAGTTGCAAGTTATGGATCCTCTAGGGTATTTGTCAATAAATTATAACTTTATTTGAATTTCGAAGACAGTAATATTGAATGCAATTTAGAATAAAAAAGTCCAGAAATAGGAAATTCTATGGCCTTTAAACTGCTACATCGCGTTCAGTCGCAGTGTTCCGAAAATTGGTAGTAAATTCTTTATGCTCGACTACTGGAAGTCCTTATTGAGCAAAATTATTTCATGGTATCCTTAGTCATCAAGTGGATCTATAGTTGTGAGCAATTTGGCCATTGATAAGCACAAGAAATATGGAATTTGCAAAAACCCATATACCTCATTGACTGCCTGTAAGATTCATCTTACCTCTCGCGAACAATCGTGATATCCAGCTTTGTACTTTGACAAGCCTGGTTGCGTCAATGACCTCTGTCTTTGCAGATGTCGTACAGTAAGTTCCAAGATATCGGCTTTCTCAAGCTTGCTGTGCTTCGTATTTTCCAGCCGCGCACTGTCCAGTATAAGCGTCTTGAGTGCCGCTAGTGATTGGTTTATTCTGGCACGCCTTCGTTTTTCCATGAGTGGTTTATTGGCCTAAGAAATAAAAAAATCAATGGTTAAAGACGATATAATTGATTTGAATAAAGAATGAGAGTAAGCAATAGACGGTAGAAATTATTAATATATTCTGTGGCATATCAGTAAGGGAAAGCTCTCAACGCTGGCGAACGAATACTTTTTCCTCGAGAATATTGAAGATAGTGTTTTTTCAAGTGGAGGTCTCCTTTCCGTTTTGGGTTTTCAGTGCTCTGCTATTTTTGGTTTATCATGTTCATATTTTTTTTAAAGGTTTATGCATATCAAATTTTTACAAGAGCTTAATCTTTCGATTTTCCAAAGTAGACGAAAGTTATGATAATCGGTCCAAAATTGAAATATGATAATCGGCCAATATCTTAACTTTTTCTCCTTAGGGGCAGTTTTGTAATTAGAATGACTATGATTAACTTGTAGTTAAAATTGGGTCTAACATCTCTGATTGGTTAGAATCACTGGTGAGGAACAAGTTAACTATGGTTAATTTAACGAAAAATTAGCCCTTGAAGGAATTTGTGCGTTGAATAGTATCGAGTAAATTTTTCACTCAAAATTGATCACTTTCCGGTAATGAACGTTGCAATTATTAGTTTTTGTTTTCTACCGAAATTTAGTTTATGTTGATATATTATAGGAATGAGTGAACTATTCACAACAGAAGCTCAGTGGTTGCTATATTTTCAGTTTATCATATAAAACTACAGGATACTACTGTGCAGGCAACTTGGAAAGATTATTTTAGTAATTTTCTTATTAAGTTTCAACTTTAATGAGGGCAGTAAATAAGAAAACGTTATGAAAATAGACGAACAAGAAAAAGTAATCGTCAAATGAGCAATTATGGTTGTATTTTTCACCTCAAGGCGCATTTTTCCTCGAAGAAAATGGTTGGTTTTGGAATATCTACATGTAGTTGATACATCAACTCAATATGGAGTAATATTTCTTCTTTTTTTTGATAAATATGACAACAGATTGAAAAATATGTACTCGTTTGTTTGCTTACTTTGTTATGTGAGTTTTCTTCAGAAATTTGTATATAAACACTTTGTCAATTGAATATCAAGTAACTGAGGTATGATTCGAACATGAAAACACTTATTATTATATATATATATATATATATATATATATATATATATATAACAGTTATTATTATTTCTCGCTTAACGCTTAGTAATTTGTTGATTACTGTCAATTAAAAATTTAATTTTTTATAATAATGAAAAAAATTACATTTCTAGAAAAACAATGGAATTTTCAAGAGCCATTTTGATGATACTTGATAAATATTTTACGTGAAAAACCTTGACGAAAAGTTTTACAATTTGGTTAATTTCTCATAACAAAAATTGATAATAGGGCAGCATCCAGCGAAGAGTAGAGAGACACACAGGTGAATGAATAATTGCGGTAATTTATTAATTATAGACAGGGGAAATACGATGATTAAATTGAATGACAAATTCATGTTCTAAAAGAAAATCGTTTTTCAAGAGTTCGTTCAAGTCATTCGCGATTGTATTAAGATTTCAAGGATAACAATGCGAAGGATCTTAATATTTCCATTATCGTGGAATGCGTAAAATTCCATTTTACGCACGATGCACGCCCGAAAAATCTCACTTTTCACACAATGCACGATAAATATTGTTCGACCTTCATGGCTTTGAAGAAAAATATTCGGCCCAATAGTGTATTTCAGGTCGATGTATAGGGGTTTATTAGTTGCACGGGCTTGTGATTGAATCAAAGGCGAGGGCGGTGCACTCACGGATTACGAAATTGACTGAGAAATTTTATATGGTAGTGCTGCATTTTTTCAAAGACTATTAAAATAAATATTACCGAACGTTCATGAAAAACTCTATGGTAGTTGCTTAAAATTTTCGATCGATGCAATTCACTCCGGAATTACGAAAAAGAAACGTAATTTTTATTAAATATTTCTCTCTGTCTACTATTGTAGACATGATGAAGAAATTATTACTTTCCCCACAATCGTACTAGAATATACGGTTCTGTATTCTTTACTAAATATATTATTGATATTTTATTGTACAACGATATGAATAAAAGGAAAAATCTTGATTAACTTACTCGACGCCCGTCCGAAAGCTTCGGGCTTAAGGTCGGACTTGGACTAGGACTTGAGGCCGGGCTCGATCGCTGTTGCGTTACTTGTTGATGCGGTTGGTGTTGGTGGCTCTGAGAATTATTATTCACAGTTGAATCCTTCTCAGCGTGTTTAAGCGAGTGTAAACGCGCGGTCATTCTTTAGTCGGCCTTCGCGGACCTTCGTAACCAAAATATTACACTTTTCGCCCGCTGCTTGACCTGATCGATCACAACCGAGGCACTCAGCATTGCGTTCAAGCCTGAGAGAAATAAAGGACTGTCCATTGAATTGCGTCACTGGTGATCTTAGTTTACATTTTCCTGCATATAATTTTTATGTTCGTTATATATCTTTGACTATCAGACTTTGTCGTTACTACTTGTTTGCCAAAATATTAGTACGTATTTGCTCACCTCGCGTTATTTTTCTTTAAATCTTAATTCCTAAGAAGACGGGGACTTGTCACTTTTTTTGTGTTGTTTATTTATTTCTCTCACTCGGATTGTTTAGTAAATATGATTTTTTAAATAAAATGTTTCCTTATATTTTACAGCATTTATTGCACTGGAATTTCATGTATTAGCAAGATAATTAATGTCACGTACATCACATGGGTTCACACGCACTTGAAATCGTTGTCACTCTCACTACATATATCCTCAATATGTTCATTTCTTCACACCTTTAATTGCCGAAAAATTTGCGCCTGATTTGTCCTTCCGTCACAATAAATATAATAGCGCATCTCGATATATGTTCCCTAGAGAGAACTGCTTCCGGTTTCTTCGTAGTTGCCCTAGGATTGGAACTCTTACAGCTGCTCAAACAGAAAATTGGAATTGAACATATTGAAATTCCGGGAATTATATTGTATTTAACATCTGTGAGTTTTGACACTTGGAAGAGCAGGCATGCCCGTAATACACGTACAACCACCGATGACTGACTGTGAAGCGGCAAAAAGCTCGCGCCGACCAGAGTGGCAGAATCGTAGGTGGGGTGTGAAGAGTGGTTATAAAGTGCGGAGACTGACAGCGAGAAATGAGGCAGGGGGAGGGAAGGGATGGAATACCTTCAAGTGAGACGGAATTGAGAAGAGCGCGTGACCGCGTCAAGCGATCGAATCGTCAGGAGGGGGTGAGAATATAGAGGATATAGAAGGGAAGAGCTGTGAGCGCGGAGCCGGCGCGCTGCGTTGTACCCAACTGGCGGCAGCGGTACGGCAAAGAGAACGTCATACAGACAGGGGATGGCAGAGTGACGATGTAAAGAGAGATAGAGGGAGTGTGATGGGGGGAGGGGGGGGGGATCATGGGAGGCTTGCGGTAACGCTCACGCGCTCTTGCAAACTACCGGGCTCGTTCTCTTGTCGCCTCTTCGCACGGTCTCCTCCCTATTTTCTTTCATCTGCTACTGCTATAGCAGGCACACGGCTGTGAAAACCAACGGAAAGTTGAGAAAAGAAAAAGACGAGAATGAAAATCTAGAAGTGCAAGCATGTTGGAACATAGATGGTGTATACATCGTCATGCACATTGTGTAGATTTTTATTAACAAAACATTTCCACTTATTAATATACAAAATTTCAAAGCTTTCAACCTCCCACATACAGTCCCCATCCTAATCAAATATGTCAGTATTTTCATGAAAATTGCAATGGAGCAATAAAGTCTCACCCGATACTATAATCCTTTAGAACTTTCCAGGCAGAGACTTTCTTCAATGTCTGTCTCAACATTTGGTACCTCCAAAAACACTTACTTCTTACTTTTCCTAAAGTCCATCATTTTTCCAAGACACCGTCAACAGCAAAATGCCTCCTAATAATCAGTATTACACTTATTTTTAGAGTAGTTGATAGTATTTTCTTAGAAATATCATTTTTACTGATGTTGCGCTGCCACGGCTGTGTCACACATGAATACGATTGTGAAAAAAATGTGCAGATTTTGAGGGCATAAAGTCATAAACGCCAAGACATACTATATGAATCGGATGGTAATGAGAAAGGGCTAAAAGTCCGGTGAATAAGGTGCGTCCATAACCCCCACCCAGTCCAAAATTAAACTTCTTTTCTCAGTCGCGCAAGTAACATAAGCTTGAACATTATTATGAAACACCATAACTTTTCAGCTCCCCAGCCAAATGAATGACTGCTTATCATCAAATACGTTGCTCAGTATGTTCAATTATCGACTGTAGTCGATATCCAAGAATCCATTATAGATGCAAAATAGAACCTACGTTATGTGATGTATTTTGTTGGGATATGGATGTTGGAGATTGTTCGAGATCCAGTCGTTAATTTTTCCAAGAGAAATTATTATTTTCCGTCTCCTGCTACAATTTTTGACGGAAAATCTTTCTTTTGGCACTTGGTCAGCAATAATAAGCACTTGAATAGGCGTTAATTAAAACTGCAAACAATTAATTCCATCAGAAACTTTTATTTTTTCTTTTCTGTTATTCGTAATAATAACGACATGCTGCTTGATCACCTTCTATCTGAGCTGCAAGCGCTTTTTCGTTTTGCATTGGGTTTTTATTATGTAATTCTTATAAGTCAGCATTTTCAAATTTTACGATTTAACCTGTTCAGACTGTTTCCGGTCACTGAGATGGAAATTGCTATCTTTTCGGTATAATGAAAACAAACTTATTTTTCAAAATCGAACCAACTGCATGGTGGGTTTCAATGGATTTTTTTCTCGTTGAAATTTGAAGAGAGTATAATACCTTATGTGCAATATATCGGTCACCATTGCATGCACTACTGTTTCATCAAGTTATATAGTCGGCCTAAACATACAATACATATAATGGTTCAAAAACATATTATTCGCAAAATCTACCATTAGAAATTGCTAACAGAGGTAGAAAGATACAAATTTTACATAATACTCTAAAACTCAGTGACAGTGGCGGGTAATATTGAATGATACATCTAATACAACAAGATACGGATGACTGCAGATGGCTAAACCATTAATATACATTGGTGTGTATCTGCGAAAAGGTCCGAGCTGCAATATATCTTGATCAGCATATTTGGCTCGTATCACATGATGGTCCAAGTGCAACGAGTATCAACCGCACTACAATCTTTATATATTTATGATTTAGCCCATTTGGATGAAAATCCATTGGTCACCTGTGCCTATGTGCAATATTTTTTTCAATGGTGCGAAAAGGAGCGATGATAATTTGGGAAATTGTTGGGAGAAGAGGTGAGAGATTTTGCAGTCGGCACGCGCGCTCTTAGCCTGATATTCATTGTGCTTCTGTCAGTGGATAGCGCCTGCATACACATCGATCCTCACCACTCACTCCCTCGTTTCTCTACCCACTCGCTTTGTTTTGTTCTGAGCGGTACCGGCTTCGTTTGACGCGTTGCATCCTTTTGCATGTACATTCATTATGCACTAGCCTAGGTATCTATGTAAGTATGATTTTTTTTGCTAAATTTTTGATGAGCAAAAAATAATTGTTAAAATTTTGTTCATCATGATATAAAATATTCGTCTCAATGTGATGCTCTCCTTGTCAGGATAGATCCAGCTTAACATACTATTCATAAATGTACAACTAATACATTTCAATCGTATAAGCAGCGAATGAGTATTTGTTGGATTTGGGGATTGTTCTCGGCTGTAAATTTCACTCTTCTCAAATTTTTATCTGAGAGATTGAAGAAAGATTTATTGTTTTGTAGTTGTGGGGCCTTACTTGAGAGTTTGAAACGGGAAAAAAGGCCTCCCCGGGCTTTTTATGCTGGGCCTTCAACAAATGTGCATTTGTTTCTACAAATGCACATCGGGTGAAGAGAAAGGGTAAATAAGACGAAAAAAAAGCAAAGCTATCGATAGCTTTTCCGCTTTTCAGTTTGAAGGCGACAGTTTATGAAGGCGCATATCGCTCTTTAAAGCTTCAATTCGTCATCTCTACAGGAGTGGATTTTTCAGTTGGAAAAATGCGTCTTATACGTAGCCGTATACTAGTACTAGCCCTACTCACTTGCGTATTTAGGTCTATCTCATTTCCTTATCGTACTGATTCTTCTTTTCTCTCACTTGCCGAATCACTCATACCACCAAATGTGTGCTACACTATGCCTCAGCACTATCGTTCTCGCTCCGGCATGTTCCCGCCCTCTCCGTGTTTCCGTGGGCGCGTTTCTACCGCCCCGTTCCATTCTGTGTCCCGCAGGGCATGTTCTATACTACAGCGATAAAGTATTGTCACAACGATCGCGAGACATCATCTTACAGTTTGGGCTGAGCAATTGTCGTTTTTGAAAAATTTATCTCTGATTATGTTTAATTATTTTAAAAACAGGTCAAGCTATTATTTTCATAATATTGGAAATGAGGGTTGATTTTTTATGATTTCAGAGGGATAATAGTGGAGGTCAATAGTTATTCTGATGATGGAAAATACCCATCCCCCTTGGTGGCACGCTTCGTGGCACGCCCGGCCGTCTCTGTTATACTGCCGGCAGCAACCCCCAACCCACCTCAACTTCATCTCTGCTGCTCGCGACCCTCTTTCACTGACTCTCTTTTTCCTTCTCTCTTCCTCTACTCGGTTGGACTACAGTAAGCTCCCCACCGAGCATTACATTCTACTCACCCACTCTCTCTCTTTCTCTTTCGTCTCCTCCAGTTCAACCCACTCTCGCCAAAGCCTCGTTTTCCATCGCTCGTGAGCTCCGTCCGCTACCGAAAGCTCCTAGAGTACGCCGATCTCCCCGCAAGCCGCTCGTTAACCTGCTGGCGCGCCCCTAACCATTTCCCAGAAAGGGTGGATGAGGGCCATATTCATCCCGCCACATTCCTCCTCTCTTTCTACTTGGACGCTCATCTTCTCCCGTGGATAACGACCAAGCGATTATGTATCCGCGTTTTCATCCTCAACTGTTTTCACGCTATATTTACATATATCAATATTTCATAAAACTTGATGATTGTGGAAAAAAAAAGTATTTTACAAGAAAAAAATTTGACAAGGGATTGCAAGCCATTGGTCAAAATTAACAAATGAACTGTAAATGTTCTATACCAACTAACAACTCTGCCCTATCAGACCACACTATCAATACCACTATGGCGTTAGACAATGGGACCACGTATTTTAAACGAACCAACTTACCCCTACTATGAAAATTATTCTTCATTCGCTTTTTTCTCCACCTATGATACAATTATTCAAATGATCCTGGAGAATTAAAAGAATAATAGTAGTAAAAGATGGTGATAGATAGTTGTTCGTTCAAAAGAGTTATGTACGGATGGGCTTAATGCTTGGCACGGTTCTCCCGTGATAGAGTTTCACGAATTCAGTGTTCTAAACACCACCGATAGAAGTTAATTGAGTAGGCTTGTCGTAGAATATTGCTATCCATAGTCCTTTAACACGATATTATAAACTAGCCGGAAAATGGCTTTGTTGGATCGAGTGAAGCTCAATGAAAAATCTATATCAACTGTAACTTTGATACAGCAATAAGATTACATAAAAATCCGCATATATATGGATAGATTTCTGATCGTTTAGATCGTTCTCAAATTTTCACATCACTTTGACGGCTAAAAATGGAAAACGAGAAAAAACAATGTTTTATTATGAAACTGCCAAGGATGCATTGAAAAGAAGAACAATTTTTGCAGTAAATAATTTATCCCATTGGAATAAGTGTATTAAAATGAATTTCAATTATCGATGTATATTTTCTTAATGAGAAAAGCTTTTATAGCTCACATTTTCTGCAAAAAAAACTATTACTGAAAATTCCTTTATCGGTCTTCATTCATGAACTATGCGAAGATAATTGTCCGTAGATGAAATGTACTCCTATATTAGCTTGAATCTAGTTTGCCAATTCATACATATTCCGCTAGAATTTTTTCCTGCAGTTTACCTTCCTTAACCAAGGAAATGGCCAGATATATATATATATAGAGAGAGAGAGAGAGAATGGGAGATGTTGACATAATTTCTTTAATATTCTTGTCTAATCCAAAACCTGTGAGTATCGATGCCCTATCCTGTAATAGGCCCGCCGCTGCCATGGATGATTGTAGATACAACTGTCTCACCCTTTGGCTATTCCGCTATTTCCCATCTCCCTTGTACCGGTAGGTTCTCTTCCACTCTATGGTGCACTTTACCAAGCCGCGCGCGCTTCGGGAGTTCGAGGGTGAGCGATAAATGGTGCCGCGCCACACCACACCACACCACACCACACCACACCACACCACACCATGCTTTCGCTCGACCGAGTCGCACACGGAATGTACCCATGGGTATTTCCTACAGGTCCGCTCAAAACCTGCATTTTCTCCTTCGTATTTTGAGCAATCATCTTCTTACCGACATGCCTATTTTTGCCAACTCCCAATGTCCCTTAAAGGGAACATCATGTGAAACCGCTCCCAAAGGAATTCTTCTGATTCCATTACTCTATCCACACGATGGGAGGCAATTAATAGATGAAGACAAGCTGGCGAGCCAGTTCCCTTAATTTCAGAGGTGAGATACGTACATGTACATCTGTACATGAATAGCGATTACACATAGTGGGGGGCGGAGAGGACTGGACACGATTGCAGTCCAAACTGTACTGTCAACTATAACTGTCAAACGCTTTTGATGCAATTATAACTGAAGAGGCTGAATGAAAAATTTCTGAAACTCCTTTTGATTTAGAACCCGAAATTGGTAAAAAAAAAAGTAATTTTATTGCTTTCTCGACTACAAATCATGAAACGTTAGTACGAAATGCCATGTTAACATGCAACATATTTACAATCGTATATTATAAAAATATCAGAGGCGAAATACGGCTTATTTAAATTATGTTTTGCATTCGATAACATTTTCGTAATTCGCCGGTTATGAATCATCGGGCATTTTCGTTTCCTTGAGGGAGAACAACGAAATCACTGGGGGAAAGCTGTGATCAGTTGGAAATGTAAGGGAAACTATGGGAACTCTACTGTAGGGCAATTTTGAATGAGCCTGTAGTCCAGAAAGTCGTGGCAGCGAGTGGCCACGGGTAGACCGAGAGACGTGGTGAGGGAGCACGAGCACCAGCAGCAGCACCACTACCACTATCACACTATTGCTACCACCGAGGGAGGGTGCGATATGGATGAAAGAGAGACAGCAAGCACTCGGTTATTTATCACGCGCCACGCGGTTTGCCGATCGTATTCCCCTCCTACCCCCACTTCCCCCAGCTATATACTCGCTGGTCGTTTCCTGTCATCCCACGTTCTTTATCTCTTTCTCCTCAGAATACTCACGTTTTTTTTCTTTATTTCCTTTTTGCACTTTTTTCATTATTCATCTGTTTCTTTCTTCGTTTTCACCTACTCTTCGTCCTTTGCTTTTCGTTTCTACCTTTCAATTGTTTTTTTCGACAAGTTTCACAATGATCTGTGATCATGTGCGATGTTGCAGCCTTTAGCGCCTCTTTTACATCTTCTTAACTTACTCATGTTTCTGGATGGAAGACGGTTTGAGGCCACCCCTATTACATTTTCGCTATTTAGCTCAGTTTGTGAATTTCATACCTCTCATCTCTTCTCGTTGGTTTTTCGTCAAACTACAGATGTTAGACAACTCGCAAGAAAAAAGTTCTACTCACTTGGAGGTAGACAAAGCAGAGCAGTGTTCGAGGTCGAAATTCCACATTTTAACTTATGTTCTTGAAAAAATGGGGTGTCAATTTCTCTACACAGCTTTGGCTTTGTAATTTAAGGAGGATGAAAAACTTCTCTTTCGAAATGTTTGAATCCCCCGCGGTATCCTCATGGGTTGTCCTTCAGATGCAGGTTTTTCGAGTTCGGCTTGTCGATTCAATCAGAATACTGAAAACTCAATGTATTTAATTTGTTGTCATAGGGATTACATTTTCCACATTTTTCGATTAAATTTTTTTCATCCATAATTTTAGCGATTGTGTTTAAAAGTTGTCTAGCATATTTTTGATTTCCCATAATAGTCCTCAGATATACATATATTCTTTCGACCAGTCAACATTTTTAAACGAAAAGAAAAAACAAAATAAATAAACAAAGTAGAGAACTAGCGTCAACCAATTTACAGGAAAAAATGAAGTTGACGTGGCGTCTCGTACCAGAGAAATAATTAGAGAAAGTCGGGAGATTGTACTTCCGGCTGTCAGAAGTGGGAGACAAAAAAAATTTCGTGAGGGTAAATTTGAGGAGTTCTCTTTCCTTATTTTAACTGTACGTATAAACATGCGAAAATCTGAACCAAGGAGTATTTCGTTATTGAATTCATGTCATTGGGCCTGATTAACTGCGATTCTAACCTCGTTCTGCTCGGATAAACAAAGGTATTCGGGCCTGATACCATAAGATAGTGTATTCCATACGGCAAAAAAAATCCTCAAATGATATTTTTATCGTCTCATTAAATAATCTACTATTTATCCAATAGAAAGTGATCGTTCACTATGATTGGTATAAGAAAAATGGAATCAAATTACGATCCCGGGCATGGAAATGTAGAAAGCTTCAATTGTTATCAGCTTGAAATTACGTCAACCCGAGAATATATTCATATCATGGTACCTTTCAAAGGGTGGGTAAAAACGATTTCAAGGGCAGTTATCGGCATGTCAACTGATGCAGCGGTATAAGACATTAGTAGGATGCACAATCGATTGGTTAGAACACAATCTACGGGAGAGTCGCTATTATTTAGCAAACCCGCTTGATCAGTTACAATTCTAGATCTACTACGTTAGAAATTATTTATTTTCATCGGTACATTTGATCCGTCGCATTTCCGCAATTCTTCTTTACCAACGCAAAAATGATCTTGTTTCATACAAAAATTCTAAGCAGTGTGAAATTCTGATTTCATCATTATTATTTTTCAATGAAATTAATCATATTCCATTGACAAAAATTTTGGAAACTGATTATTTTAGAACATGTATCTCCAAACCGATAAACTAATTAAAACATGAAGTGTTCGATTTTAAACTTATATGCATGGGAAGCACAAATTTCAAGCAATTACAATCATCTACTCCAATCGGCAATGTAGGTATTGTACCATATATGTGTTACATCACAGTTTGGCCCCGCGGTATTACAGGTGGCGGGCCCGTTACCCGGCGTGAAGTACGGGGGGGCTCCGTTTGTACTTTCTCAACTGTACAAATGATCAACTGTACTGAAAATTTTCAAACGGTGAGAGCACCACTGTGCAGGGATTCAACTGTCGAGACAAAAATGTGGCTGTACATGTGGTGTAATATCCCGACATCAACTCTGGAGATGGCGCTATAGATCGTCCGATTAAGTCCGCGAAATTTCAATCCGGTTTAAATAATTTAAATTATAAGACGTAATTTAGAGTCGAGAATTGAGGGAGAGAATACAATGAACAAGGGAAAACAATAAATTCTTAGTGAAAATAAGCTGTTGATGGGATTTTAGACTTGAGTGTTTGGGTCTGGGATTTGTTAGAATATTTTATGAGTTTCCAAATTCTTGTGGAGTAAACATTTTTTCTAGATGTTAAATTTGAGGGGTGGATTTATTTGACAGGTTGAGTCCCTCACTCGACACGATCTCAAGTTCTGTTTATATCAGCAGTTTTACGGGGTCATGTGCGTAACACGTGTGGTGCCCTTTGTTCATTGTATTCGGGTGAGTCCCTCCAGGACGAAAGTCAGCGACGCAAAATACTCCCCTTTTCTCCTTTTCACTTCTCCGTTTTTCTTTTCCCTTTTCTCAGGGCCTAGTTTGCGTGCGCAACTTTTAGATTAGTGGGGGTTGTTAGACCCAACCCTTGGAAGCTTAAGTTTAAGATAAGTCAGTTCCTGATCAAGCCTTCTGCTTGCCGTTTCTCTCTTCAATTTGATTAGTTCACAAGTATTGAGTTTATTTTTAGATCATTTTGAATTTCGAATTTAATAAAATAAAGTGTGTTCAGTGCTCCCTAAATCATCAGTGTTTACCTTATTTCATTTATCCTACCCCACATAAATAATCCTCAATTATTAAATTAAATCTGATGGAGTGCTCATCAGAGCTTTGGCGGTCAACGTTCCCACACTCAAAACTGGCGCTGAATTCCTGAATTGGCGCTAGAGTTCCCCCTAGTTACATAGTTGGAACGATTGGGACGTAACAATTGGTGACAGCGGTGGGATGACCACATTCATCAAGATTTAAAATTGGAACTTGAACAATTCAAGCGTTGAATTTACGTGACAGTCAACCTATTTCTATTGGGAAGCTGAACGAGATTGGAGTTGGAGAAACTCATGGTGATGAGTATTCATCGTGAATCAGAACGAGAGTCGGCTATTATCAACTCAATATCAATAGCCTCAGCAGAGTTCCAGCGAACGCAGACGAAGGACCTTGGACCAACTGGAGCCGAAGGAGTTCACGGATGCTCACGGCGGACCGAGCAGCGCAGATTCATCAAGTACAATTCAGTGTAGTGTTGAGTGAAAGTTTATGGGCAATCAGTGAAATCTCAGGTGAAAGATTACAGTGAGAACATCAGCATTTGGATTAGTTGTAACGACAGAAACTGTAAGTCTAGTGATAAGTAATATGTCGAGGATGGTCATTTCAGGGTATTGCTCAGGTTTTCTGCGGTTTTACTGAGTAGCAAAGAGATACATCTGATTATAGGCCGCAGCCTTGACCATACCTTTTAGAGAGCACATTCGAAAATTTATTAATTCACGAAGAGAGAAACATTAGTTTATTACGATAATTATTGAATAAGTGATTAGATAAAATGGCACCTACTAAAGGTAGAAGAGCTAGACTAAGTGGGGAATCGACACGAACGGCCGATAATTCATTAATTATAGACTCAGCCAGTCAAACAGCCGCGAGTAGTAGTTCGCCTATTACATCTGGACGGGTATCCGGAAACCAGGTAGACTCGAGCAACCGAGAATCACGCCAGACAATGTCCATCAAGGACATCTCCAGTTTAATACCGACTTTCAATGGGCAGAGTATGCCGGTAAATAATTTTATCAATCTCTGTAAACACGCAGTCTCACTCGCTTCTCCCGAGCATCGGATGTATTTCACACAATTGATTAAATCAAGAATTACCGGAACGGCTAGCGAATATATAGGTCAGAACACTACCCTCGAAGACATCTTTGCCACTCTCAAACAGGCTTTCGCTCCATGTCAAACATTGTCACAATGGCAGGGATTACTCGCTAACGTTCATCAAAAACCGAATGAGAAAATAATTGATTATGTAGCGAGAATCAATGTTCTAGTTCAGGGAATAACTGAATCGATTCATGAGAAATATTCTCGTGACATGTCGGTTGCACTTTTGGCAGCTACACAGGAAGGTGCTCGTGACAGTTTTATTCGCGGATTGAGAGGTGAACTCAGTACATCTGTTTCAAGCAAAGAACCCCCTACCTTTGCGGCAGCCATCAAAATTGCGATTGAAAAACAGAAAGAGATCGAACAACGAAACGATCTTTTCAAAGATGAGTCAGTCAGTTCATCTAACAGGATGCAAAATTTTCAGAACCGTCACTTTAAGAATCACGCGCCGTACAATTCACACCAGCGATTCCATAGGTCTTCTCATGCTAAAGTAAACGTAGCAGAAACTCATAAGGGAAAATCGGAGAATTTAATTCACACAAAAAACAGAACTTGTTTCTCTTGTGGTAAAATCGGTCACATGTCAAACGAATGTCGTAGCAAATGGAAGCCGGGATATTGCATTAATTGTAAAGCAACAGGACACTCAACGCTGAGATGTCGTTCCACTCAAAATAAATTTGATTCAGGTAGACAAAACATTCAATCGGGCAATAAGACTAGCGCTCAACAGGCATCGATTAATATTAATCGGGCTCATCTGCATGCATCCCCTTGTGTCGCTCTTACGAGCGATGACCTGGTAAATATGAAAAATTGACTCCTTGTAGATTCTGGGGCGGATATTAACCTGTTGAAGGAGAGTTCGTTGCGACCACACGTTCAAATTGATAAAAGTGTGAACTTTCTATTGACAGGCATAACCTCAGGATCTGATGAAACAATTGGCGAAGTTAGGATCATGATAAATTCCATTCCATGCGTCTTCCAGGTAGTTCGTGCAGATTTCCCAATAAAGTATGATGGCATTTTAGGCGCGCAATTTTTGAGAAACGAAAAAGCCACATTATGCTTTGCTGACAATTGTGTACGGGTCAATAATAGGAAGATAACAATTCCATTGTTACAAACGAGGGTAACAGTTCCAGCACGTTGCAAAAAGAAAGTGGGAATAAAAATATTGAATCCCGAATTAAAACAAGGATATTTACCCAACTTGAATTTAGGACAGAATTTATACGGAGGAGAAGCATTCGTAACGAATAATGAGGGGATAGCTTGGATTTATGTTATTAATTGCAACGTGGGGGAAGTAGAACTCCATATTCCTGCGCAATATCTTGAGGAAATTGAAAATGTATCGGAGAAACCCATTAAAACGTGTCTGAATTTTGAATCCGAAACTCTAGAGGAACGAATGGCGAAACTCGCGGATAATCTACATCTTGAAAATCTTAATTCAGAGGAAAAACAAAGTATACTCAGGATTTTCAGAAAATTCCCTTATCAAGTCCAGCTCCCGGGCGATCATTTACAAGGCACGAATGTCATGATGCACAAAATCCCCACTACAGATGACATCCCGATTTCTACTAAACAGTACAGATTTCCTCAAATTCACAAAGAGGAAATTCAAAAACAGATTAAAGAATTATTAGAGTCAAATATTATTGAACCCTCATCTTCTCCTTATAATTCTCCAATTTGGATTGTGCCAAAGAAAGCTGACTCAGCTGGCAACAAAAGGTGGCGAATGGTCATAGACTTTCGCAATTTAAATGAAAAAACTATTTCCGACGCTTACCCTCTCCCGAACATAATTGACATTTTGGACCAATTGGGAGGTGCAAAGTACTTCTCGGTCCTTGACCTTGCTTCTGGTTTCCACCAGATCCCTATGGACGAGACTGACAAAATCAAAACTGCTTTCTCTACCCCCAACGGACACTATCACTATACGAGAATGCCATTTGGTCTGAAAAATGCACCAGCAACTTTCCAACGGTTGATGGATCAAGTGCTTACGGGCCTCCAAGGTGTGGACTTATTTGTTTATTTAGATGATATCGTTGTTTATGCATCGTCCCTAGAGGACCATGAGAGAAAACTCGTTAAATTATTGGGGAGACTCCGCACAAGTAGATTGACGTTACAGGTTGATAAGTGCCGATTTTTACAAACTAGCGTTGCCTATCTGGGTCACATTGTGAGTGATAAGGGAGTCACTCCAGATCCCGGAAAAGTAAAATCTGTAAAGGAATTTCCCGTCCCAAAAACTGTAAAAAATATCAAAGAATTTCTAGGTCTCATCGGGTATTACAGGCGCTTTATCCCCAATTTGGCTCGAATCTCTCGCCCACTGACCCAGTTACTGAAGAAAAATGCAACTTTCGTTTGGAGCATCGAATGTCAAAACGCGTTTGAGCATTTACGAGACCTTTTATGTAAAGAACCTATCCTTCAGTTCCCCGACTTCAAAAGAACTTTCATAGTTACAACAGATGCTTCGCATTATGCCCTCGGAGCCGTCCTCAGTCAGGGTGAAATAGGATCGGACCTACCTGTTTCTTATGCCTCAAGGTTGTTAAGAGGAGCTGAGCTCAATTATTCGGTGATAGAGAAAGAATTATATGCCATAGTTTTCGCTGTGAAGCATTTTCGTGCCTATCTTTACGGGACCAAATTTCAATTAGTTACGGATCACAGACCTCTCGTATGGGCTCACAAGATCAAAGACCCCGCATCACGATTACTTCGTTGGGTGTTGTTACTTAGAGAATACCAATACGAAGTGATTTTTAAACCAGGACGATTGAATGCCAACGCGGATGCTCTTTCACGTAATCCGATAGAGTTATCAAAAGGGCTAGAAAAATTATCAATAGCGAAAATCAAATTTACGAAGAGTTTAGTTGAAAACGAGTTACTTGACTTCCCAAGGATACACTCAAACGATAACACGAATAAACGATCAAAGCATGATATCGAAATTTATCTCACTGAACGAAGTGACCCAGTAAAAACGTCTTCGCAATTTCATTTCAACGAACGAAATGACCCAGTTAATAAATCGGGAGTGAATCCTCATCCGAGTGGTCCATTTAACTCAGTTGAATGTATCGACTCCCAGGGAGGATCCACTCCACCCAGTAATCGAAAGGGAAAAGCAGTAAGTCAAGATCAGCAGCCCCCCATGGTTCAGGGACCTGTTGACCGAGAGGATACATCCTTGGCCATGGAGAGCGCTGATTTACCCGAGTTTTCCCCTTTCCCTAGTACGTTGAACCATGGATTCTTGGTTTATTGTCCGGGCCCGGAAGCATGGAGCAAAGACGACATGCTTATGAACGAAACGAATCGAAAAAAGACGTGCACGCATGATCCAAACGAATTACGAACGATAATCGAAAAACAGCATGAAATACTAACATACGAGATATCTATGGGAAGTAGGTCACACGGAATGTCGAATCAGGAGAAAAATCCCAATGAAAGTGATCGTGTTTGCGAGGAATGTCCGATTTTGCATATGCGAAGTACCCATTATATTTTTCATTCGAATTCAGACGCAAAAACCCTTGTCCCAGACTTTCCTGATGAAGACGATTTTTCGAATGATCTCAGTGACTATGACGATCAGCTGAGCTCTTCAGACGAAGAAGTAATAAATACTCCCGACGCAGGAAAAGTCATTAAACATGGAAAACGAGTGAAACGCCGAATTCCATTGAACGTTTTTAGCGAAACCCGAGATGGAATCTTTATGAAAAAAGATAACATCGCAACGTTTGTTTCTGCAGATTTCAAGTCGAGAACCCCCGTTTTTCAAGAACTCTTAATTCGAAACCTCACTGATAAAGATCAATTTCCGAAAGATAAACCTGAGATTGGTGATGTTGTTGTTTTTAAACATGGAAATTTTCACATTTTCTTGGTTATAATTAAAGACTGGGTCGAAGATAAAGCTATTTTAGCTAATACTAGCCTTAGTATCGCGAAACTCAAGGAAACGATGGATTATTTTGACGTCAAAACTGTTAGAATCGCGAGAACCGGTGATGGACTTGATAAACTTCCGTGGGGTAACATTAAAATGTACCTAGAAAAAACATTTTCTCAAGGTTATCACGTTACAGTTTGTTTAAATCAAACAGAAATTCCGGAAGTTGATAAACGAGAGGGAATAATTAAAGAGATGCATGAGTCTGCGGTCGGTGGCCATAAAGGGGTTGTGAAAACCTATGATCGAATTAGACGAACATATTTTTGGGAGAAAATGAAGCCACAAATTCAGAATTATATAAAAAATTGTATCACGTGTCAGAAAAACAAATTAGTTCGAGTCAAAACCAGGCAACCTATGATTGTAACTGACACTCCCCAAACTGCATTTGAGAAAATTGCACTGGATATCGTAGGTCCCTTACCAATTACTGAAGCAGGCAATAGATATATTTTAACCATTCAGGATAACTTAACAAAATATTCATTAGCAGTACCCCTGGCTGAAACAAAAGCCATCAATATCGCAAAAGCCTTCACGGAGAATTTTATTTGTATTTTCGGTTGTCCTGAGGCAATTTTAACAGATCAGGGTTCGAATTTTATTGGCGAAGTTATGAAACATCTGGCAAAATTATTTAAAATCCAACAACTGAAAACCACGGCCTTCCACCCACAAACTAACGGATCTCTTGAGAGAAGTCACTTAGTTTTGACTGAATATTTAAAGAATTTTATTGACAAAAATCGAGATTGGGACACATGGGTGAAGTATGCAATGTTTTCATACAATACTTCAGTCCACGAATCGACGGGTTTTACTCCTCACGAGTTGATTTTCGGAAGACTGGCGCGTATTCCATCCAATTTTGTAAAAGAAAGCAGTGTACCTATATATAGAGACTATTTGGGTGACTTAGTTGATAAGCTACGCGAGACACAAGCCCGTGCAGCTGATAATGTGGACATGGCGAAATTTAGATCTAAATTATACTATGACAGAGCTGTTAATCAGAAACATTTTGAACCTGGAGACTGGGTATTTTTGATTAACGATGCAAAAACCAGCAAGTTGGATGCCAATTATCTGGGTCCATATGAGATAATCAAAGTGTTGAACAAGGAAAATGCAGTGATTAAGTTGTCAGATAGTCGTAAGAAAACTGTACATATTAATAAGTTGAAACCAGCATTTTTAGCGAATAAGTCCTTTAAGAAATAGGATATCAAGAGTTTGAAAGACTATTAATACTATTACATAAGTAGACTATTAAATAAGTAGATAAATAAGACTATTATGTTCGACTACTACTGTTAAGACTTTAAAAATTAGACTCTTGTTGAGTCTAATTTTTATTATATACGGGGAGGTGTAATATCCCGACATCAACTCTGGAGATGGCGCTATAGATCGTCCGATTAAGTCCGCGAAATTTCAATCCGGTTTAAATAATTTAAATTATAAGACGTAATTTAGAGTCGAGAATTGAGGGAG